>NW_027254025.1:300000-482500 GCF_044704955.1 Pristiophorus japonicus
ATCAGTACTGCCCCTCCGACAGTGCGGCACTCCCTCAGTACTGCCCCTCCGACAGTGCGACACTCCCTCAGTACGGCCCCTCCGACATTGCGGCACTCCCTCAGTACTGTCCCTACGACAGTGCGGCACTCCCTCAGTACTGCCCCTCCGACAGTGCAGCACTCCCTCAGTACTGCCCCTCCGACAGTGCGGCACTCCCTCAGTCCTGCCTCCTCGACAGTGCGACGCTCCCTCAGTACTGCCCCTGCGACAGTGCGGCACTCCCTCAGTACTGCCCCTCCGACAGTTTAGCACTCCCTCAGTAGTGCCCCTCCGACAGTGCGGCACTCCCTCAGTACTGCCCCTCCGACAGTGCGGCACTCCCTCAGTAGTGCCCCTCCGACAGTGCGGCACTCCCTCAGTCCTGCCTCTTCAAGAGTGCGGCGCTCCCTCAGTACTGCCCCTCCGACAGTGCGGGGAACACTCAGTACTGCCCCTCCGACAGTTTAGCACTCCCTCAGTAGTGCCCCTCCGACAGTGCGGCGCTCCCTCAGTAGTGCCCCTCCGACAGTGCGACACTCCCTCAGTACTGCCCCTCCGACAGTGCGACACTCCATCAGTACTGCCCCTCCGACAGTGCGGCACTCCCTCAGTACTGCCCCTCCCACAGTGCGACACACCCTCAGTACTGCCCCTCCGACAGTGCGGCACTCCCTCAGTACTGGCCCTCCGACAGTGCGGCACTCCCTTAGTACTGCCCGACCGACAGTGCGGCACTCCCTCAGTACAGCCTCTTCGACAGTGCGGCGCTCCCTCAGTACTGCTCCTCCGACAGTGCGGCTCTCCCTCAGTACTGCCCCTCCGACAGTGCGGTACTCCCTCAGTAGTGCTCATCCGACAGTTTGGCTCTCCCTCAGTATTGCCCCTCCGACAGTGCGGCACTCCCTCAGTACTGCCCCTCTGACAGTGCGGCACTCCCTCAGTACTGCCGCTCCGACAGTGCGGCACTCCCTCAGTACTGCCCCTCCGACAGTGCGGCACTCCCTCAGTACTGCCTCTTCGACAGTGCGGCGCTCCCTCAGTACTGCCCCTCCGACAGTGCGGCACTCCCTCAGTACTGCCCCTCCGACAGTGCGGCACTCCATCAGTACTGCCCCTCCGACAGTGCGGCACTCCCTCAGTACTGCCCCTCCGACAGTGCGGCACTCCCTCAGTACTGCCTCTTCGACAGTGCGACACTCCCTTAGTACTGCCCGGCCGACAGTGCGGCACTCCCTCAGTACTGCCTCTTCGACAGTGCGACACTCCCTCAGTACTGCCCCTCCGACAGTGCGGCACTCCCTCAGTAGTGCTCCTCCGACAGTGCGGCTCTCCCTCAGTACTGCCCCTCCGACAGTGCGGCACTCCCTCAGTACTGCTCCTCCGACAGTGCGGCTCTCCCTCAGTACTGCTCCTCCGACAGTGCGACACTCCCTCAGTACTGCCCCTCTGACAGTGCGGCGCTCCCTCAGTACTGCTCCTCCGACAGTGCGGCTCTCCCTCAGTACTGCCCCTCCGACAGTGCGGCACTCCCTCAGTAGTGCTCATCCGACAGTTTGGCGCTCCCTTAGTATTGCCCCTCCGACAGTGCGGCACTCCCTCAGTACTGCCGCTCCGACAGTGCGGCACTCCATCAGTAGTGCCCCTCCGACAGTGCGGCGTTTCCTCAGTACTGCCCCTCCGACAGTGCGGCACTCCCTCAGTACTGCCCCTCCGACAGTGCGGCACTCCCTCAGTACTGCTCCTCCGACAGTGCGGAACTCCCTCAGTACTGCCTCTCCGACAGTGCGGCACTCCCTCAGTACTGCTCCGCCGACAGTGCGGCACTCCCTCAGTACTGCCTCTCCGACAGTGCGGCACTCCCTCAGTACTGCCTCTCCGACAGTGCGGCACTCCCTCAGTACTGCCCCTCCGACAGTGCGGCACTCCCTCAGTACTGCTCCTCCGACAGTGCGGCA
Organism: Pristiophorus japonicus; assembly: GCF_044704955.1. Taxonomy (NCBI): domain Eukaryota; kingdom Metazoa; phylum Chordata; class Chondrichthyes; family Pristiophoridae; genus Pristiophorus; species Pristiophorus japonicus. The sequence goes on from NW_027254025.1 coordinate 301,977, forward strand.
CTCCCTCAGTACTGCCCCTCCGACAGTGCGGCACTCCCTCAGTACTGCCCCTCCGACAGTGCGGCGCTCCCTCAGTACTGCCCCTCCGACAGTGCGGCGCTCCCTCAGTACTGCCCCTCCGACAGTGCGGCACTCACTCAGTACTGCCCCTCCGACAGTGCAGCACTCCCTCAGTAGTGCCCCTCCGACAGTGCGGCACTCCCTCAGTAGTGCTCATCCGACGGTGCTGTGCTCCCTCAGTACTGCCCCTCCGACAGTGCGCACTCCATCAGTACTGCCCCTCCGACAGTGCGGCACTCCCTCAGTACTGCCCCTCCGACAGTGCGACACTCCCTCAGTACGGCCCCTCCGACAGTGCGTCACTCCCTCAGTACTGTCCCTACGACAGTGCGGCACTCCCTCAGTACTGCCCCTCCGAAAGTGCAGCACTCCCTCAGTACTGCCCCTCCGACAGTGCGGCACTCCCTCAGTACTGCCCCTCCGACAGTGCGGCACTCCCTCAGTAGTGCCCCTCCGACAGTGCGGCACTCCCTCAGTACTGCCCCTCCGACAGTGCGGCACTCCCTCAGTAGTGCCCCTCCGACAGTGCGGTACTCCCTCAGTACTGCCCCCCGACAGTGCGGCACTCCCTCAGTAGTGCCCCTCCGACAGTGCGGCACTCCCTCAGTCCTGTCTCTTCGACAGTGCGGCACTCCCGCAGTACTGCCCCTCCGACAGTGCGGCACTCCCTCAGTAGTGCCCCTCCGACAGTGCGGCACTCCCTCAGTCCTGCCTCTTCGACAGTGCGGCGCTCCCTCAGTACTGCACCTCCGACAGTGCGGCGCTCCCTCAGTACTGTCCCTCCGACAGTGCAGCACTCCCTCAGTAATGCCCCTCCGACAGTGCAGCACTCCCTCAGTAGTGCCCGTCCGACAGTTCGGCGCTCCTTCAGTAGTGCCCCTCCGACAGTGCGGCACTCCCTCAGTACTGCCCCTCCGACAATGCGGTGCTCACTCAGTACTGCACCTCCAACAGTGCAGCACTCCCTCAGTATTGCCCCTCCGACAGTGCAGCACTCCCTCAGTAGTGCCCCTCCGACATTGCGGCACTCCCTCAGTACTGCCTCTTCGATAGTGCGGCGCTCCCTCAGTACTGCCCCTCCGACAGTGCGGGGAACACTCAGTACTGCCCCTACGACAGTGCGGCACTCCCTCAGTACTGCCACTCTGACAGTGCGACACTCCCTCAGTACTGCCCCTCCGACAGTGCGGCACTCCCTCAGTACTGCCCCTCTGACAGTGCGACACTCTCTCAGTACTACCCCTCCGACAGTGCGGCAGTCCCTCAGTACTGCCCTTCCGACAGTGCGCGCTCCCGCAGTACTGCCCCTCCGAAAGTGCGGCGCTCCCTCAGTACTGCCCCTCCGACAGTGCGGCGCTCCATAAATACTTCCGCTCCGACATTGTGGCACTCCCTCAGTACTGCCCCTTCGACAGTGCGGCACTCCCTCAGTACTGCACCTCCCACAGTGCAACGCTCCCTCAGTACTGCCCCTCCGACAGTGCGGCACTCCCTCAGTACTGTCCCTACGACAGTGCGGCACTCCCTCAGTAATGCCCCTCCGACATTGCAGCACTCCCTCAGTACTGCCCCTCCGACAGTGCGCACTCCATCAGTACTGCCCCTCCGACAGTGCGGCACTCCCTCAGTACTGCCCCTCCGACAGTGCGACACTCCCTCAGTACTGCCCCTCCGACAGTGCGGCACTCCCTCAGTACTGCCCCTCCGACAGTGCGACACACCCTCAGTACTGCCCCTCCGACAGTGCGGCACTCCCTCAGTACTGCCCCTCCGACAGTGCGGCACTCCCTTAGTACTGCCCGACCGACAGTGCGGCACTCCCTCAGTACAGCCTCTTCGACAGTGCGGCGCTCCCTCAGTACTGCTCCTCCGACAGTGCAGCTCTCCCTCAGTCCTGCCCCTCCGACAGTGCGGTACTCCCTCAGTAGTGCTCATCCGACAGTTTGGCGCTCCCTCAGTATTGCCCCTCCGACAGTGCGGCACTCCCTCAGTACTGCCCCTCTGACAGTGCGGCACTCCCTCAGTACTGCCGCTCCGACAGTGCGGCACTCCCTCAGTACTGCCGCTCCGACAGTGCGGCACTCCCTCAGTACTGCCCCTCCGACAGTGCAGCACTCCCTCAGTACTGCCCCTCCGACAGTGCAGCACTCCCTCAGTACTGCCTCTCCGACAGTGCGGCACTCCCTCAGTACTGCCCCTCCGACAATGCGGCGCTCCCTCAGTACTGCCCCTCCGACAGTGCGGCACTCCCTCAGTACTGCCCCTCCGACAGTGCGGCACTCCCTCAGTACTGTCCCTACGACAGTGCGGCACTCCCTCAGTACTGTCTCTCCGACAGTGCAGCACTCCCTCAGTACTGCCCCTCCGACAGTGCGGCACTCCCTCAGTACTGCCCCTCCGACAGTGCGACACTCCCTCAGTACTGCCCCTCCGACAGTGCGGCACTCCCTCAGTACTGCCCCTCCGACAGTGCGACACTCCCTCAGTACTGCCCGGCCGACAGTGCGGCACTCCCTCAGTACTGCCTCTTCGACAGTGCGGCGCTCCCTCAGTACTGCTCCTCCGACAGTGCGGCTCTCCCTCAGTACTGCCCCTCCGACAGTGCGGCACTCCCTCAGTAGTGCTCATCCGACAGTTTGGCGCTCCCTTAGTATTGCCCCTCCGACAGTGCGGCACTCCCTCAGTACTGCCCCTCCGACAGTGCGGCACTCCATCAGTAGTGCCCCTCCGACAGTGCGGCGTTTCCTCAGTAATGCCCCTCCGACAGTGCGGCACTCCCTCAGTACTGCCCCTCCGACAGTGCGGCACTCCCTCAGTACTGCCCCTCCGACAGTGCGGCGCTCCCTCAGTATTGCCTCTCCGACAGTGCGGCACTCCCTCAGTACTGCTCCGCCGACAATGCGGCGCTCCCTCAGTACTGCCCCTCCGACAGTGCGGCACTCCCTCAGTACTGTCCCTACGACAGTGCGGCACTCCCTCAGTACTGCCCCTCCGACAGTGCAGCACTCCCTCAGTACTGCCCCTCCGACAGTGCAGCACTCCCTCAGTAGTGCCCCTCCGACAATGCGGCACTCCCTCAGTAGTGCTCATCCGACAGTGCTGTGCTCCCTCAGTACTGCCCCTCCGACAGTGCAGCACTCCCTCAGTAGTGCCCCTCCGACAATGCGGCACTCCCTCAGTAGTGCTCATCCGACAGTGCTGTGCTCCCTCAGTACTGCCCCTCCGACAGTGCGGCACTCCCTCAGTACTGCCCCTCCGACAGTGCGACACTCCCTCAGTACTGCCCCTCCGACAGTGCGGCACTCCCTCAGTACTGCCCCTCTGACAGTGCGCACTCCATCAGTACTGCCCCTCCGACAGTGCGGCACTCCCTCAGTACTGCCCCTCCGACAGTGCGACACTCCCTCAGTACGGCCCCTCCGACATTGCGGCACTCCCTCAGTACTGTCCCTACGACAGTGCGGCACTCCCTCAGTACTGCCCCTCCGACAGTGCAGCACTCCCTCAGTACTGCCCCTCCGACAGTGCGGCACTCCCTCAGTCCTGCCTCCTCGACAGTGCGACGCTCCCTCAGTACTGCCCCTGCGACAGTGCGGCACTCCCTCAGTACTGCCCCTCCGACAGTTTAGCACTCCCTCAGTAGTGCCCCTCCGACAGTGCGGCACTCCCTCAGTACTGCCCCTCCGACAGTGCGGCACTCCCTCAGTAGTGCCCCTCCGACAGTGCGGCACTCCCTCAGTCCTGCCTCTTCAAGAGTGCGGCGCTCCCTCAGTACTGCCCCTCCGACAGTGCGGGGAACACTCAGTACTGCCCCTCCGACAGTTTAGCACTCCCTCAGTAGTGCCCCTCCGACAGTGCGGCGCTCCCTCAGTAGTGCCCCTCCGACAGTGCGACACTCCCTCAGTACTGCCCCTCCGACAGTGCGGCGTTTCCTCAGTACTGCCCCTCCGACAGTGCGGCACTCCCTCAGTACTGCCTCTCCGACAGTGCGGCACTCCCTCAGTACTGCCCCTCTGACAGTGCGACACTCCCTCAGTAATGCCCCTCTGACAATGCGGCGCTCCCTCAGTAATGCCCCTCCGACAGTGCGGCACTCCCTCAGTACTGCCCCTGCGAAAGTGCGGCACTCACTCAGTCCTGCCCCTCCGACAGTGCGGCACTCCCTCAGTACTGCCCCTCCGACAGTGCGGCACTCCCTCAGTACTGCCCCTCCGACAGTGCGGCACTCCCTCAGTACTGCTCCTCCGACAGTGCGGCACTCCCTCAGTACTGCCCCTCCGACAGTGCGGCACTCCCTCAGTACTGCCCCTCCGACAGTGCGGCACTCCCTCAGTACTGCTCCGCCGACAGTGCGGCACTCCTCGGTACTGCTCCGCCGACAGTGCGGCACTCCCTCAGTACTGCCTCTTCGACAGTGCGGCACTCCCTCAGTACTGCTCCTCCGACAGTGCGGAACTCCCTCAGTACTGCCTCTCCGACAGTGCGGCACTCCCTCAGTACTGCTCCGCCGACAGTGCGGCACTCCCTCAGTACTGCCCCTCCGACAGTGCGGCACTCCCTCAGTACTGCCTCTCCGACAGTGCGGCACTCCCTCAGTACTGCCTCTCCGACAGTGCGGCACTCCCTCAGTACTGCCCCTCCGACAGTGCGGCACTCCCTCAGTACTGCTCCTCCGACAGTGCGGCACTCCCTCAGTACTGCCCCTCCGACAGTGCGGCACTCCCTCAGTACTGCCCCTCCGACAGTGCGGCGCTCCCTCAGTACTGCCCCTCCGACAGTGCGGCGCTCCCTCAGTACTGCCCCTCCGACAGTGCGGCACTCACTCAGTACTGCCCCTCCGACAGTGCAGCACTCCCTCAGTAGTGCCCCTCCGACAGTGCGGCACTCCCTCAGTAGTGTTCATCCGACGGTGCTGTGCTCCCTCAGTACTGCCCCTCCGACAGTGCGCACTCCATCAGTACTGCCCCTCCGACAGTGCGGCACTCCCTCAGTACTGCCCCTCCGACAGTGCGACACTCCCTCAGTACGGCCCCTCCGACAGTGCGTCACTCCCTCAGTACTGTCCCTACGACAGTGCGGCACTCCCTCAGTACTGCCCCTCCGAAAGTGCAGCACTCCCTCAGTACTGCCCCTCCGACAGTGCGGCACTCCCTCAGTACTGCCCCTCCGACAGTGCGGCACTCCCTCAGTAGTGCCCCTCCGACAGTGCGGCACTCCCTCAGTACTGCCCCTCCGACAGTGCGGCACTCCCTCAGTAGTGCCCCTCCGACAGTGCGGTACTCCCTCAGTAATGCCCCTCCGACAGTGCGGCACTCCCTCAGTAGTGCCCCTCCGACAGTACGGCACTCCCTCAGTCCTGTCTCTTCGACAGTGCGGCACTCCCGCAGTACTGCCCCTCCGACAGTGCGGCACTCCCTCAGTAGTGCCCCTCCGACAGTGCGGCACTCCCTCAGTCCTGCCTCTTCGACAGTGCGGCGCTCCCTCAGTACTGCACCTCCGACAGTGCGGCGCTCCCTCAATACTGTCCCTCCGACAGTGCGGCACTCCCTCAGTACTGCCCCTCCGACAGTGCGGCACTCCCTCAGTACTGCCCCTCCGACAGTGCGGCACTACCTCAGTACTGCCCCTCCGACAGTGCGGCACTCCCTCAGTACTGTCCCTACGAGAGTGCGGCACTCCCTCAGTACTGCCCCTCCGACAGTGCAGCACTCCCTCAGTAATGCCCCTCCGACAGTGCAGCACTCCCTCAGTAGTGCCCGTCCGACAGTTCGGCGCTCCTTCAGTAGTGCCCCTCCGACAGTGCGGCACTCCCTCAGTACTGCACCTCCAACAGTGCAGCACTCCCTCAGTACTGCCCCTCCGACAGTGCAGCACTCCCTCAGTAGTGCCCCTCCGACATTGCGGCACTCCCTCAGTACTGCCTCTTCGATAGTGCGGCGCTCCCTCAGTACTGCCCCTCCGACAGTGCGGGGAACACTCAGTACTGCCCCTACGACAGTGCGGCACTCCCTCAGTACTGCCACTCTGACAGTGCGACACTCCCTCAGTACTGCCCCTCCGACAGTGCGGCACTCCCTCAGTACTGCCCCTCTGACAGTGCGACACTCTCTCAGTACTACCCCTCCGACAGTGCGGCAGTCCCTCAGTACTGCCCTTCCGACAGTGCGCGCTCCCGCAGTACTGCCACTCTGACAGTGCGACACTCCCTCAGTACTGCCCCTCCGAAAGTGCGGCGCTCCCTCAGTACTGCCCCTCCGACAGTGCGGCGCTCCATAAATACTTCCGCTCCGACATTGTGGCACTCCCTCAGTACTGCCCCTTCGACAGTGCGGCACTCCCTCAGTACTGCACCTCCCACAGTGCAACGCTCCCTCAGTACTGCCCCTCCGACAGTGCGGCACTCCCTCAGTACTGTCCCTACGACAGTGCGGCACTCCCTCAGTAATGCCCCTCCGACATTGCAGCACTCCCTCAGTACTGCCCCTCCGACAGTGCGCACTCCATCAGTACTGCCCCTCCGACAGTGCGGCACTCCCTCAGTACTGCCCCTCCGACAGTGCGGCACTCCCTTAGTACTGCCCGACCGACAGTGCGGCACTCCCTCAGTACAGCCTCTTCGACAGTGCGGCACTCCCTCAGTACTGCCCCTCCGACAGTGCGGCTCTCCCTTAGTACTGCCCGACCGACAGTGCGGCACTCCCTCAGTACTGCCCCTCCGACAGTGCGGCACTCCCTCAGTACTGCCCCTCCGACAGTGCGGCACTCCCTCAGTACTGCTCCTCCGACAGTGCAGCTCTCCCTCAGTCCTGCCCCTCCGACAGTGCGGTACTCCCTCAGTAGTGCTCATCCGACAGTTTGGCGCTCCCTCAGTATTGCCCCTCCGACAGTGCGGCACTCCCTCAGTACTGCCCCTCCGACAGTGCGGCACTCCCTCAGTACTGCCTCTCCGACAGTGCGGCACTCCCTCAGTACTGCCCCTCCGACAATGCGGCGCTCCCTCAGTACTGCCCCTCCGACAGTGCGGCACTCCCTCAGTACTGCCCCTCCGACAGTGCGGCACTCCCTCAGTACTGTCCCTACGACAGTGCGGCACTCCCTCAGTACTGTCTCTCCGACAGTGCAGCACTCCCTCAGTACTGCCCCTCCGACAGTGCGGCACTCCCTCAGTACTGCCCCTCCGACAGTGCGACACTCCCTCAGTACTGCCCCTCCGACAGTGCGGCACTCCCTCAGTACTGCCCCTCCGACAGTGCGACACTCCCTCAGTACTGCCCGGCCGACAGTGCGGCACTCCCTCAGTACTGCCTCTTCGACAGTGCGGCGCTCCCTCAGTACTGCTCCTCCGACAGTGCGGCTCTCCCTCAGTACTGCCCCTCCGACAGTGCGGCACTCCCTCAGTAGTGCTCATCCGACAGTTTGGCGCTCCCTTAGTATTGCCCCTCCGACAGTGCGGCACTCCCTCAGTACTGCCCCTCCGACAGTGCGGCACTCCATCAGTAGTGCCCCTCCGACAGTGCGGCGTTTCCTCAGTACTGCCCCTCCGACAGTGCGGCACTCCCTCAGTACTGCACCTCCGACAGTGCGGCACTCCCTCAGTACTGCTCCGCCGACAATGCGGCGCTCACTCAGTACTGCCCCTCCGACAGTGCGGCACTCCCTCAGTACTGTCCCTACGACAGTGCGGCACTCCCTCAGTACTGCCCCTCCGACAGTGCAGCACTCCCTCAGTACTGCCCCTCCGACAGTGCAGCACTCCCTCAGTAGTGCCCCTCCGACAATGCGGCACTCCCTCAGTAGTGCTCATCCGACAGTGCTGTGCTCCCTCAGTACTGCCCCTCCGACAGTGCAGCACTCCCTCAGTAGTGCCCCTCCGACAATGCGGCACTCCCTCAGTAGTGCTCATCCGACAGTGCTGTGCTCCCTCAGTACTGCCCCTCCGACAGTGCGGCACTCCCTCAGTACTGCCCCTCCGACAGTGCGACACTCCCTCAGTACTGCCCCTCCGACAGTGCGGCACTCCCTCAGTACTGCCCCTCTGACAGTGCGCACTCCATCAGTACTGCCCCTCCGACAGTGCGGCACTCCCTCAGTACTGCCCCTCCGACAGTGCGACACTCCCTCAGTACGGCCCCTCCGACATTGCGGCACTCCCTCAGTACTGTCCCTACGACAGTGCGGCACTCCCTCAGTACTGCCCCTCCGACAGTGCAGCACTCCCTCAGTACTGCCCCTCCGACAGTGCGGCACTCCCTCAGTCCTGCCTCCTCGACAGTGCGACGCTCCCTCAGTACTGCCCCTCCGACAGTGCAGCACTCCCTCAGTACTGCCCCTCCGACAGTGCGGCACTCCCTCAGTCCTGCCTCCTCGACAGTGCGGCACTCCCTCAGTACTGCCCCTCCGACAGTGCAGCACTCCCTCAGTACTGCCCCTGCGACAGTGAGGCACTCCCTCAGTACTGCCCCTACGACAGTTTAGCACTCCCTCAGTAGTGCCCCTCCGACAGTGCGGCACTCCCTCAGTACTGCCCCTCCGACAGTGCGGCACTCCCTCAGTAGTGCCCCTCCGACAGTGCGGCACTCCCTCAGTCCTGCCTCTTCTAGAGTGCGGCGCTCCCTCAGTACTGCCCCTCCGACAGTGCGGCACTCCCTCAGTACTGCCCCTCTGACAGTGCGCACTCCATCAGTACTGCCCCTCCGACAGTGCGGCACTCCCTCAGTACTGCCCCTCCGACAGTGCGACACTCCCTCAGTACGGCCCCTCCGACATTGCGGCACTCCCTCAGTACTGTCCCTACGACAGTGCGGCACTCCCTCAGTACTGCCCCTCCGACAGTGCAGCACTCCCTCAGTACTGCCCCTCCGACAGTGCGGCACTCCCTCAGTCCTGCCTCCTCGACAGTGCGACGCTCCCTCAGTACTGCCCCTGCGACAGTGCGGCACTCCCTCAGTACTGCCCCTCCGACAGTTTAGCACTCCCTCAGTAGTGCCCCTCCGACAGTGCGGCACTCCCTCAGTACTGCCCCTCCGACAGTGCGGCACTCCCTCAGTAGTGCCCCTCCGACAGTGCGGCACTCCCTCAGTCCTGCCTCTTCTAGAGTGCGGCGCTCCCTCAGTACTGCCCCTCCGACAGTGCGGGGAACACTCAGTACTGCCCCTCCGACAGTTTAGCACTCCCTCAGTAGTGCCCCTCCGACAGTGCGGCGCTCCCTCAGTAGTGCCCCTCCGACATTGCGACACTCCCTCAGTACTGCCCCTCCGACAGTGCGGCGTTTCCTCAGTAATGCCCCTCCGACAGTGCGGCACTCCCTCAGTACTGCCCCTGCGAAAGTGCGGCACTCACTCAGTCCTGCCCCTCCGACAGTGCGGCACTCCCTCAGTACTGCCCCTCCGACAGTGCGGCACTCCCTCAGTACTGCCCCTCCGACAGTGCGGCACTCCCTCAGTACTGCTCCTCCGACAGTGCGGCACTCCCTCAGTACTGCCCCTCCGACAGTGCGGCACTCCCTCAGTACTGCCCCTCCGACAGTGCGGCACTCCCTCAGTACTGCTCCGCCGACAGTGCGGCACTCCTCGGTACTGCTCCGCCGACAGTGCGGCACTCCCTCAGTACTGCCTCTTCGACAGTGCGGCACTCCCTCAGTACTGCTCCTCCGACAGTGCGGAACTCCCTCAGTACTGCCTCTCCGACAGTGCGGCACTCCCTCAGTACTGCTCCGCCGACAGTGCGGCACTCCCTCAGTACTGCCTCTCCGACAGTGCGGCACTCCCTCAGTACTGCCTCTCCGACAGTGCGGCACTCCCTCAGTACTGCCCCTCCGACAGTGCGGCACTCCCTCAGTACTGCTCCTCCGACAGTGCGGCACTCCCTCAGTACTGCCCCTCCGACAGTGCGGCACTCCCTCAGTACTGCCCCTCCGACAGTGCGGCGCTCCCTCAGTACTGCCCCTCCGACAGTGCGGCGCTCCCTCAGTACTGCCCCTCCGACAGTGCGGCACTCACTCAGTACTGCCCCTCCGACAGTGCAGCACTCCCTCAGTAGTGCCCCTCCGACAGTGCGGCACTCCCTCAGTAGTGCTCATCCGACGGTGCTGTGCTCCCTCAGTACTGCCCCTCCGACAGTGCGCACTCCATCAGTACTGCCCCTCCGACAGTGCGGCACTCCCTCAGTACTGCCCCTCCGACAGTGCGACACTCCCTCAGTACGGCCCCTCCGACAGTGCGTCACTCCCTCAGTACTGTCCCTACGACAGTGCGGCACTCCCTCAGTACTGCCCCTCCGAAAGTGCAGCACTCCCTCAGTACTGCCTCTCCGACAGTGCGGCACTCCCTCAGTACTGCCCCTCCGACAGTGCGGCACTCCCTCAGTAGTGCCCCTCCGACAGTGCGGCACTCCCTCAGTACTGCCCCTCCGACAGTGCGGCACTCCCTCAGTAGTGCCCCTCCGACAGTGCGGTACTCCCTCAGTACTGCCCCTCCGACAGTGCGGCACTCCCTCAGTAGTGCCCCTCCGACAGTGCGGCACTCCCTCAGTCCTGTCTCTTCGACAGTGCGGCACTCCCGCAGTACTGCCCCTCCGACAGTGCGGCACTCCCTCAGTAGTGCCCCTCCGACAGTGCGGCACTCCCTCAGTCCTGCCTCTTCGACAGTGCGGCGCTCCCTCAGTACTGCACCTCCGACAGTGCGGCGCTCCCTCAGTACTGTCCCTCCGACAGTGCGGCACTACCTCAGTACTGCCCCTCCGACAGTGCGGCACTCCCTCAGTACTGCCCCTCCGACAGTGCAGCACTCCCTCAGTAATGCCCCTCCGACAGTGCAGCACTCCCTCAGTAGTGCCCGTCCGACAGTTCGGCGCTCCTTCAGTAGTGCCCCTCCGACAGTGCGGCACTCCCTCAGTACTGCCCCTCCGACAATGCGGTGCTCACTCAGTACTGCACCTCCAACAGTGCAGCACTCCCTCAGTACTGCCCCTCCGACAGTGCAGCACTCCCTCAGTAGTGCCCCTCCGACATTGCGGCACTCCCTCAGTACTGCCTCTTCGATAGTGCGGCACTCCCTCAGTACTGCCCCTCCGACAGTGCGGGGAACACTCAGTACTGCCCCTACGACAGTGCGGCACTCCCTCAGTACTGCCACTCTGACAGTGCGACACTCCCTCAGTACTGCCCCTCCGACAGTGCGGCACTCCCTCAGTACTGCCCCTCTGACAGTGCGACACTCTCTCAGTACTACCCCTCCGACAGTGCGCGCTCCAGCAGTACTGCCCCTCCGAAAGTGCGGCGCTCCCTCAGTACTGCCCCTCCGACAGTGCGGCGCTCCATAAATACTTCCGCTCCGACATTGTGGCACTCCCTCAGTACTGCCCCTTCGACAGTGCGGCACTCCCTCAGTACTGCACCTCCCACAGTGCAACGCTCCCTCAGTACTGCCCCTCCGACAGTGCGGCACTCCCTCAGTACTGTCCCTACGACAGTGCGGCACTCCCTCAGTAATGCCCCTCCGACATTGCAGCACTCCCTCAGTACTGCCCCTCCGACAGTGCGCACTCCATCAGTACTGCCCCTCCGACAGTGCGGCACTCCCTCAGTACTGCCCCTCCGACAGTGCGACACTCCCTCAGTACTGCCCCTCCGACAGTGCGGCACTCCCTCAGTACTGCCCCTCCGACAGTGCGACACACCCTCAGTACTGCCCCTCCGACAGTGCGGCACTCCCTCAGTACTGCCCCTCCGACAGTGCGGCACTCCCTTAGTACTGCCCGACCAACAGTGCGGCACTCCCTCAGTACAGCCTCTTCGACAGTGCGGCGCTCCCTCAGTACTGCTCCTCCGACAGTGCAGCTCTCCCTCAGTCCTGCCCCTCCGACAGTGCGGTACTCCCTCAGTAGTGCTCATCCGACAGTTTGGCGCTCCCTCAGTATTGCCCCTCCGACAGTGCGGCACTCCCTCAGTACTGCCCCTCTGACAGTGCGGCACTCCCTCAGTACTGCCGCTCCGACAGTGCGGCACTCCCTCAGTACTGCCCCTCCGACAGTGCGGCACTCCCTCAGTACTGCCTCTCCGACAGTGCGGCACTCCCTCAGTACTGCCCCTCCGACAATGCGGCGCTCCCTCAGTACTGCCCCTCCGACAGTGCGGCACTCCCTCAGTACTGCCCCTCCGACAGTGCGGCACTCCCTCAGTACTGTCCCTACGACAGTGCGGCACTCCCTCAGTACTGTCTCTCCGACAGTGCAGCACTCCCTCAGTACTGCCCCTCCGACAGTGCGGCACTCCCTCAGTACTGCCCCTCCGACAGTGCGACACTCCCTCAGTACTGCCCCTCCGACAGTGCGGCACTCCCTCAGTACTGCCCCTCCGACAGTGCGACACTCCCTCAGTACTGCCCGGCCGACAGTGCGGCACTCCCTCAGTACTGCCTCTTCGACAGTGCGGCGCTCCCTCAGTACTGCTCCTCCGACAGTGCGGCTCTCCCTCAGTACTGACCCTCCGACAGTGCGGCGCTCCCTCAGTACTGCTCCTCCGACAGTGCGGCACTCCCTCAGTACTGCCCCTCCGACAGTGCGGCGCTCCCTCAGTACTGCTCCTCCGACAGTGCGGCACTCCCTCAGTAGTGCTCATCCGACAGTTTGGCGCTCCCTTAGTATTGCCCCTCCGTCAGTGCAGCACTCCCTCAGTACTGCCCCTCCGACAGTGCGGCACTCCCTCAGTACTGCCCCTCCGACAGTGCGGCACTCCATCAGTAGTGCCCCTCCGACAGTGCGGCGTTTCCTCAGTACTGCCCCTCCGACAGTGCGGCACTCCCTCAGTACTGCCCCTCCGACAGTGCGGCACTCCCTCAGTACTGCTCCGCCGACAATGCGGCGCTCCCTCAGTACTGCCCCTCCGACAGTGCGGCACTCCCTCAGTACTGCCCCTCCGACAGTGCAGCACTCCCTCAGTACTGCCCCTCCGACAGTGCAGCACTCCCTCAGTAGTGCCCCTCCGACAATGCGGCACTCCCTCAGTAGTGCTCATCCGACAGTGCTGTGCTCCCTCAGTACTGCCCCTCCGACAGTGCAGCACTCCCTCAGTAGTGCCCCTCCGACAATGCGGCACTCCCTCAGTAGTGCTCATCCGACAGTGCTGTGCTCCCTCAGTACTGCCCCTCCGACAGTGCGGCACTCCCTCAGTACTGCCCCTCCGACAGTGCGACACTCCCTCAGTACTGCCCCTCCGACAGTGCGGCACTCCCTCAGTACTGCCCCTCTGACAGTGCGCACTCCATCAGTACTGCCCCTCCGACAGTGCGGCACTCCCTCAGTACTGTCCCTCCGACAGTGCGACACTCCCTCAGTACGGCCCCTCCGACATTGCGGCACTCCCTCAGTACTGTCCCTACGACAGTGCGGCACTCCCTCAGTACTGCCCCTCCGACAGTGCAGCACTCCCTCAGTACTGCCCCTCCGACAGTGCGGCACTCCCTCAGTCCTGCCTCCTCGACAGTGCGACGCTCCCTCAGTACTGCCCCTGCGACAGTGCGGCACTCCCTCAGTACTGCCCCTCCGACAGTGCGACACTCCCTCAGTACTGCCCCTCCGACAGTGCGGCACTCCCTCAGTACTGCCCCTCTGACAGTGCGCACTCCATCAGTACTGCCCCTCCGACAGTGCGGCACTCCCTCAGTACTGTCCCTCCGACAGTGCGACACTCCCTCAGTACGGCCCCTCCGACATTGCGGCACTCCCTCAGTACTGCCCCTCCGACAGTTTAGCACTCCCTCAGTAGTGCCCCTCCGACAGTGCGGCACTCCCTCAGTACTGCCCCTCCGACAGTGCGGCACTCCCTCAGTAGTGCCCCTCCGACAGTGCGGCACTCCCTCAGTCCTGCCTCTTCTAGAGTGCGGCGCTCCCTCAGTACTGCCCCTCCGACAGTGCGGGGAACACTCAGTACTGCCCCTCCGACAGTTTAGCACTCCCTCAGTAGTGCCCCTCCGACAGTGCGGCGCTCCCTCAGTAGTGCCCCTCCGACAGTGCGACACTCCCTCAGTACTGCCCCTCCGACAGTGCGGCGTTTCCTCAGTACTTCCCCTCCGACAGTGCGGCACTCCCTCAGTACTGCCTCTCCGACAGTGCGGCACTCCCTCAGTACTGCCCCTCTGACAGTGCGACACTCCCTCAGTAATGCCCCTCTGACAATGCGGCGCTCCCTCAGTAATGCCCCTCCGACAGTGCGGCACTCCCTCAGTACTGCCCCTGCGAAAGTGCGGCACTCACTCAGTCCTGCCCCTCCGACAGTGCGGCACTCCCTCAGTACTGCCCATCCGACAGTGCGGCACTCCCTCAGTACTGCTCCTCCGACAGTGCGGCACTCCCTCAGTACTGCCCCTCCGACAGTGCGGCACTCCCTCAGTACTGCCCCTCCGACAGTGCGGCACTCCCTCAATACTGCCCCTCCGACAGTGCGGCACTCCCTCAGTACTGCTCCTCCGACAGTGCGGCACTCCCTCAGTACTGCCCCTCCGACAGTGCGGCACTCCCTCAGTACTGCCCCTCCGACAGTGCGGCACTCCCTCAGTACTGCTCCGCCGACAGTGCGGCACTCCTCGGTACTGCTCCGCCGACAGTGCGGCACTCCCTCAGTACTGCCCCTCCGACAGTGCGGCACTCCCTCAGTACTGCCCCTCCGACAGTGCGGCACTCCCTCAGTACTGCCCCTCCGACAGTGCGGCGCTCCCTCAGTATTGTCTCTCCGACAGTGCGGCACTCCCTCAGTACTGCTCCGCCGACAATGCGGCGCTCCCTCAGTACTGCCCCTCCGACAGTGCGGCACTCCCTCAGTACTGTCCCTACGACAGTGCGGCACTCCCTCAGTACTGCCCCTCCGACAGTGCAGCACTCCCTCAGTACTGCCCCTCCGACAGTGCAGCACTCCCTCAATAGTGCCCCTCCGACAGTGCGGCACTCCCTCAGTAGTGCTCATCCGACAGTGCTGTGCTCCCTCAGTACTGCCCCTCCGACAGTGCGGCACTCCCTCAGTACTGCCCCTCCGACAGTGCGACACTCCCTCAGTACTGCCCCTCCGACAGTGCGGCACTCCCTCAGTACTGCCCCTCTGACAGTACGCACTCCATCAGTACTGCCCCTCCGACAGTGCGGCACTCCCTCAGTACTGCCCCTCCGACAGTGCGACACTCACTCAGTACGGCCCCTCCGACATTGCGGCACTCCCTCAGTACTGTCCCTACGACAGTGCGGCACTCCCTCAGTACTGCCCCTCCGACAGTGCAGCACTCCCTCAGTACTGCCCCTCCGACAGTGCGGCACTCCCTCAGTCCTGCCTCTTCGACAGTGCGACGCTCCCTCAGTACTGCCCCTGCGACAGTGCGGCACTCCCTCAGTACTGCCCCTCCGACAGTTTAGCACTCCCTCAGTAGTGCCCCTCCGACAGTGCGGCACTCCCTCAGTACTGCCCCTCCGACAGTGCGGCACTCCCTCAGTAGTGCCCCTCCGACAGTGCGGCACTCCCTCAGTCCTGCCTCTTCTACAGTGCGGCGCTCCCTCAGTACTGCCCCTCCGACAGTGCGGGGAACACTCAGTACAGCCCCTCCGACAGTTTAGCACTCCCTCAGTAGTGCCCCTCCGACAGTGCGGCGCTCCCTCAGTAGTGCCCCTCCGACAGTGCGACACTCCCTCAGTACTGCCCCTCCGACAGTGCGGCGTTTCCTCAGTACTGCCCCTCCGACAGTGCGGCACTCCCTCAGTACTGCCTCTCCGACAGTGCGGCACTCCCTCAGTACTGCCCCTCTGACAGTGCGACACTCCCTCAGTAATGCCCCTCCGACAATGCGGCGCTCCCTCAGTAATGCCCCTCCGACAGTGCGGCACTCCCTCAGTACTGCCCCTGCGAAAGTGCAGCACTCACTCAGTCCTGCCCCTCCGACAGTGCGGCACTCCCTCAGTACTGCCCCTCCGACATTGCGGCACTCCCTCAGTACTGCCCCTCCGACAGTGCGGCACTCCCTCAGTACTGCTCCTCCGACAGTGCGGCACACCCTCAGTACTGCCCCTCCGACAGTGCGGCACTCCCTCAGTACTGCCCCTCCAACAGTGCGGTGCTCCCTCAGTATTGCCTCTCCGACAGTGCGGCACTCCCTCAGTACTGCTCCGCCGACAATGCGGCACTCCCTCAGTACTGCCCCTCCGACAATGCAGCACTCCCTCAGTACTGCCCCTCCGACAGTGCAGCACTCCCTCAGTAGTGCCCCTCCGACAGTGCGGCACTCCATCAGTACTGCCCCTCCGACAGTGCTGTGCTCCCTCAGTACTGCCCCTCCGACAGTGCGTACTCCATCAGTACTGCCCCTCCGACAGTGCAGCACTCCCTCAGTAGTGCTCATCCGACAGTGCTGTGCTCCCTCAGTACTGCCCCTCCGACAGTGCGTACTCCATCAGTACTGCCCCTCCGACAGTGCGGCACTCCCTCAGTACTGCAACTCCGACATTGCGACACTCCCTCAGTACGGCCCCTCCGACAGTGCGGCACTCCCTCAGTACTGTCCCTACGACAGTGCGGCAGTCCCTCATTACTGCCCCTCCGACAGTGCGGAAGTCCCTCAGTAGTGCCCCTCCGACAGTGCGGCACTCCCTCAGTCCTGCCTCTTCGACAGTGCGGCGCTCCCTCAGTACTGCCCCTCCGACAGTGCGGGGAGCACTCAGTACTGCCCCTCCGAAAGTTTAGCACTCCCTCAGTAGTGCCCCTCCGACAGTGCGGCGCTCCCTCAGTAGTGCCCCTCCGACAGTGCGACACTCCCTCAGTACTGCCCCTCCGATAGTGCGGCGTTTCCTCAGTACTGCCCCTCCGACAGTGCGGCGCTCCCTCAATACTGCCCCTCCGACAGTGCGGCGCTCCCTCAATACTTCCCCTCCGACATTGTGGCACTCCCTCAGTACTGCACCTCCCACAGTGCAACGCTCCCTCAGTACTGCCCCTCCGACAGTGCGGCACTCCCTCAGTACTGCCCCTCCGACAGTGCGGCACTGCCTCAGTACTGCCCATCCGACAGTGCGGTGCTCCCTCAGTACTGCCCCTCTGACAATGCGGCACTCCCTCAGTACTTCCCCTCCGACATTGTGACACTCCCTCAGTACTGCACCTCCCACAGTGCAACGCTCCCTCAGTACTGCCCCTCCGACAATGCGGCAGCCCCTCAGTACTTCCCCTCCGACATTGTGGCACTCCCTCAGTACTGCACCTCCCAAAGTGCAACGCTCCCTCAGTACTGCCCCTCCGACAGTGCGGCACTCCCTCAGTACTGTCCCTACGACAGCGCGGCTCTCCCTCAGTACTGCCCCTCCAACAGTGCAGCACTCCCTCAGTACTGCCCCTCCGACAGTGCAGCACTCCCTCAGTAGTGCCCCTCCGACAGTGCGGCACTCCCTCAGTACTGCCTCTTCGATAGTGCGGCACTCCCTCAGTACTGCCCCTCCGACAGTGCGGGGAACACTCAGTACTGCCCCTCCGACAGTGCAGCACTCCGTCAGTAGTGCCTCTCTGACAGTGCGGCGCTCCCTCAGTACTGCCAGTCCGACAGTGCGACACTCCCTCAGTACTGCCACTCCGACAGTGCGGCACTCCCTCAGTACTGCCCCTCTAACAGTGCGACGCTCCCTCAGTACTGCCCCTCCGACAGTGCGGCACTCCCTCAGTACTGCCCCTCTGACAGTGCGACACTCCCTCAGTACTACCCCTCCGACAGTGCGGCAGTCCTTCCGTACTGCCCTTCCGACAGTGCGGCACTCCCTCAGTACTGCCCCTCCGACAGTGCGGCACTCCCGCAGTACTGCCCCTCCGAAAGTGCGGCGCTCCCTCAGTACTGCCCCACCGACAGTGCGGCGCTCCCTCAATACTTCCCCTCCGACATTGTGGCACTCCCTCAGTACTGCACCTCCCACAGTGCAACGCTCCCTCAGTACTGCCCCTCCGACAGTGCGGCACTCCCTCAGTACTGCCCCTCCGACAGTGCGGCGCTCCCTCAGTAGTGCCCATCCGACAGTGCGGCACTCCCTCAGTACTGCCCCTCCGACAGTGCGGCGTTTCCCCAGTACTGCCCCTCCGACAGTGCGGCACTCCCTCAGTAATGCGCCTCCGACAGTGCGGCACTCCCTCAGCACTGCCCCTCCGACAGTGCGGCACTCCCTCAGTACTGCCCCTCCGACAGTGCGGCACTCCCTCAGTACTGCCCCTCCGACAGTGCGGCGGTCCCTCAGTATTGCCTCTCCGACAGTGCGGCACTCCCTCAGTACTGCTCCGCCGACAATGCGGCGCTCCCTCAGTACTGCCCCTCCGACAGAGCGGCACTCCCTCAGTACTGTCCCTACGACAGTGCGGCACTCCCTCAGTACTGCCCCTCCGACAGTGCAGCACTCCCTCAGTACTGCCCCTCCGACAGTGCGGGGAACACTCAGTACTGCCCCTCCGACAGTTTAGCACTCCCTCAGTAGTGCCCCTCCGACAGTGCAGCACTCCCTCAGTAGTGCGCCTCCGACAATGCGGCACTCCCTCAGTAGTGCTCATCCGACAGTGCTGTGCTCCCTCAGTACTGCCCCTCCGACAGTGCGGCACTCCCTCAGTACTGCCCCTCCGACAGTGCGACACTCCCTCAGTACTGCCCCTCCGACAGTGCGGCACTCCCTCAGTACTGCCCCTCTGACAGTGCGCACTCCATCAGTACTGCCCCTCCGACAGTGCGGCACTCCCTCAGTACTGCCCCTCCGACAGTGCGACACTCCATCAGTACGGCCCCTCCGACATTGCGGCACTCCCTCAGTACTGTCCCTACGACAGTGCGGCACTCCCTCAGTACTGCCCCTCCGACAGTGCAGCACTCCCTCAGTACTGCCCCTCCGACAGTGCGGCACTCCCTCAGTCCTGCCTCCTCGACAGTGCGACGCTCCCTCAGTACTGCCCCTGCGACAGTGCGGCACTCCCTCAGTACTGCCCCTCCGACAGTTTAGCACTCCCTCAGTAGTGCCCCTCCGACAGTGCGGCACTCCCTCAGTACTGCCCCTCCGACAGTGCGGCACTCCCTCAGTAGTGCCCCTCCGACAGTGCGGCACTCCCTCAGTCCTGCCTCTTCTAGAGTGCGGCGCTCCCTCAGTACTGCCCCTCCGACAGTGCGGGGAACACTCAGTACTGCCCCTCCGACAGTTTAGCACTCCCTCAGTAGTGCCCCTCCGACAGTGCGGCGCTCCCTCAGTAGTGCCCCTCCGACAGTGCGACACTCCCTCAGTACTGCCCCTCCGACAGTGCGGGGTTTCCTCAGTACTGCCCCTCCGACAGTGCGGCATTCCCTCAGTACTGCCTCTCCGACAGTGCGGCACTCCCTCAGTACTGCCCCTCTGACAGTGCGACACTCCCTCAGTAATGCCCCTCTGACAATGCGGCGCTCCCTCAGTAATGCCCCTCCGACAGTGCGGCACTCCCTCAGTACTGCCCCTGCGAAAGTGCGGCACTCACTCAGTCCTGCCCCTCCGACAGTGCGGCACTCCCTCAGTACTGCCCCTCCGACAGTGCGGCACTCCCTCAGTACTGCCCCTCCGACAGTGCGGCACTCCCTCAGTACTGCTCCTCCGACAGTGCGGCACTCCCTCAGTACTGCCCCTCCGACAGTGCGGCACTCCCTCAGTACTGCCCCTCCGACAGTGCGGCACTCCCTCAGTACTGCTCCGCCGACAGTGCGGCACTCCTCGGTACTGCTCCGCCGACAGTGCGGCACTCCCTCAGTACTGCCCCTCCGACAGTGCGGCACTCCCTCAGTACTGCCCCTCCGACAGTGCGGCACTCCCTCAGTACTGCCCCTCCGACAGTGCGGCGCTCCCTCAGTATTGCCTCTCCGACAGTGCGGCACTCCCTCAGTACTGCTCCGCCGACAATGCGGCGCTCCCTCAGTACTGCCCCTCCGACAGTGCGGCACTCCCTCAGTACTGTCCCTACGACAGTGCGGCACTCCCTCAGTACTGCCCCTCCGACAGTGCAGCACTCCCTCAGTACTGCACCTCCGACAGTGCAGCACTCCCTCAATAGTGCCCCTACGACAGTGCGGCACTCCCTCAGTACTGCTCATCCGACAGTGCTGTGCTCCCTCAGTACTGCCCCTCCGACAGTGCGGCACTCCCTCAGTACTGCCCCTCCGACAGTGCGACACTCCCTCAGTACTGCCCCTCCGACAGTGCGGCACTCCCTCAGTACTGCCCCTCTGACAGTGCGCACTCCATCAGTACTGCCCCTCCGACAGTGCGGCACTCCCTCAGTACTGCCCCTCCGACAGTGCGACACTCACTCAGTACGGCCCCTCCGACATTGCGGCACTCCCTCAGTACTGTCCCTACGACAGTGCGGCACTCCCTCAGTACTGCCCCTCCGACAGTGCAGCACTCCCTCAGTACTGCCCCTCCGACAGTGCGGCACTCCCTCAGTCCTGCCTCTTCGACAGTGCGACGCTCCCTCAGTACTGCCCCTGCGACAGTGCGGCACTCCCTCAGTACTGCCCCTCCGACAGTTTAGCACTCCCTCAGTAGTGCCCCTCCGACAGTGCGGCACTCCCTCAGTACTGCCCCTCCGACAGTGCGGCACTCCCTCAGTAGTGCCCCTCCGACAGTGCGGCACTCCCTCAGTCCTGCCTCTTCTACAGTGCGGCGCTCCCTCAGTACTGACCCTCCGACAGTACGGGGAACACTCAGTACTGCCCCTCCGACAGTTTAGCACTCCCTCAGTAGTGCCCCTCCGACAGTGCGGCGCTCCCTCAGTAGTGCCCCTCCGACAGTGCGACACTCCCTCAGTACTGCCCCTCCGACAGTGCGGCGTTTCCTCAGTACTGCCCCTCCGACAGTGCGGCACTCCCTCAGTACTGCCTCTCCGACAGTGCGGCACTCCCTCAGTACTGCCCCTCTGACAGTGCGACACTCCCTCAGTAATGCCCCTCCGACAATGCGGCGCTCCCTCAGTAATGCCCCTCCGACAGTGCGGCACTCCCTCAGTACTGCCCCTGCGAAAGTGCAGCACTCACTCAGTCCTGCCCCTCCGACAGTGCGGCACTCCCTCAGTACTGCCCCTCCGACAGTGCGGCACTCCCTCAGTACTGCCCCTCCGACAGTGCGGCACTCCCTCAGTACTGCTCCTCCGACAGTGCGGCACTCCCTCAGTACTGCCCCTCCGACAGTGCGGCACTCCCTCAGTACTGCCCCTCCGACAGTGCGGTGCTCCCTCAGTATTGCCTCTCCGACAGTGCGGCACTCCCTCAGTACTGCTCCGCCGACAATGCGGCACTCCCTCAGTACTGCCCCTCCGACAATGCAGCACTCCCTCAGTACTGCCCCTCCGACAGTGCAGCACTCCCTCAGTAGTGCCCCTCCGACAGTGCGGCACTCCATCAGTACTGCCCCTCCGACAGTGCTGTGCTCCCTCAGTACTGCCCCTCCGACAGTGCGTACTCCATCAGTACTGCCCCTCCGACAGTGCAGCACTCCCTCAGTAGTGCTCATCCGACAGTGCTGTGCTCCCTCAGTACTGCCCCTCCGACAGTGCGTACTCCATCAGTACTGCCCCTCCGACAGTGCGGCACTCCCTCAGTACTGCAACTCCGACATTGCGACACTCCCTCAGTACGGCCCCTCCGACAGTGCGGCACTCCCTCAGTACTGTCCCTACGACAGTGCGGCACTCCCTCATTACTGCCCCTCCGACAGTGCGGGGAGCACTCAGTACTGCCCCTCCGACAGTGCGGAAGTCCCTCAGTAGTGCCCCTCCGACAGTGCGGCACTCCCTCAGTCCTGCCTCTTCGACAGTGCGGCACTCCCTCAGTACTGCCCCTCCGACAGTTTAGCACTCCCTCAGTAGTGCCCCTCCGACAGTGCGACACTCCCTCAGTACTGCCCCTCCGATAGTGCGGCGTTTCCTCAGTACTGCCCCTCCGACAGTGCGGCGCTCCCTCAATACTTCCCCTCCGACATTGTGGCACTCCCTCAGTACTGCACCTCCCACAGTGCAACGCTCCCTCAGTACTGCCCCTCCGACAGTGCGGCACTCCCTCAGTACTGCCCCTCCGACAGTGCGGCACTCCCTCAGTACTGCCCCTCCGACAGTGCGGCACTCCCTCAGTACTGCCCCTCCGACAGTGCGGCACTGCCTCAGTACTGCCCCTCTGACAATGCGGCACTCCCTCAGTACTGCCCCTCCGACAATGCGGCACCCCCTCAGTACTTCCCCTCCGACATTGTGGCACTCCCTCAGTACTGCACCTCACAAAGTGCAACGCTCCCTCAGTACTGCCCCTCCGACAGTGCGGCACTCCCTCAGTACTGTCCCTACGACAGCGCGGCTCTCCCTCAGTACTGCCCCTCCAACAGTGCAGCACTCCCTCAGTACTGCCCCTCCGACAGTGCAGCACTCCCTCAGTAGTGCCCCTCCGACAGTGCGGGGAACACTCAGTACTGCCCCTCCGACAGTGCGGGGAACACTCAGTACTGCCCCTCCGACAGTGCGGCACTCCCTCAGTACTGCCCCTCCGACAGTGCGGCACTCCCTCAGTACTGCCCCTCCGACAGTGCGGCACTCCCTCAGTACTACTCCTCCGACAGTGCGGCACTCCCTCAGTACTGCCCCTCCGACAGTGCGGCACTCCCTCAGTACTGCCCCTCCGACAGTGCGGCGCTCCCTCAGTATTGCCCCTCCGACAGTGCGGCGCTCCCTCAGTACTGCTCCGCCGACAATGCGGCGCTCCCTCAGTACTGCCCCTCCGACAATGCAGCACTCCCTCAGTACTGCCCCTCCGACAGTGCAGCACTCCCTCAGTAGTGCCCCTCCGACAGTGCGGCACTCCCTCAGTAGTGCTCATCCGACAGTGCTGTGCTCCCTCAGTACTGCCCCTCCGACAGTGCGTACTCCATCAGTACTGCCCCTCCGACAGTGCGGCACTCCCTCAGTACTGCAACTCCGACAGTGCGACACTCCCTCAATACGGCCCCTACGACAGTGCGGCACTCCCTCAGTACTGTCCCTACGACAGTGCGGCACTCCCTCATTACTGCCCCTCCGACAGTGCGGCACTCCCTCAGTAGTGCCCCTCCGACAGTGCGGCACTCCCTCAGTCCTGCCTCTTCGACAGTGCGGCGCTCCCTCAGTACTGCCCCTCCGACAGTGCGGGGAGCACTCAGTACTGCCCCTCCGACAGTTTAGCACTCCCTCAGTAGTGCCCCTCCGACAGTGCGGCGCTACCTCAGTAGTGCCCCTCCGACAGTTCGACACTCCCTCAGTACTGCCCCTCCGACAGTGCGGCGTTTCCTCAGTACTGCCCCTCCGACAGTGCGGCGCTCCCTCAATACTTCCCCTCCGACAGTGCGGCACTCCCTCAGTACTGCACCTCCCACAGTGCAACGCTCCCTCAGTACTGCCCCTCCGACAGTGCGGCACTCCCTCAGTACTGCCCCTCCGACAGTGCGGCACTGCCTCAGTACTGCCCATCCGACAGTGCGGTGCTCCCTCAGTACTGCCCCTCCGACAATGCGGCACTCCCTCAGTACTTCCCCTCCGACATTGTGACACTCCCTCAGTACTGCACCTCCCACAGTGCAACGCTCCCTCAGTACTGCCCCTCCGACAATGCGGCACTCCCTCAGTACTGCCCCTCCGACATTGTGGCACTCCCTCAGTACTGCACCTCCCACAGTGCAACGCTCCCTCAGTACTGCCCCTCCGACAGTGCGGCACTCCCTCAGTACTGTCCCTACGACAGCGCGGCTCTCCCTCAGTACTGCCCCTCCAACAGTGCAGCACTCCCTCAGTACTGCCCCTCCGACAGTGCAGCACTCCCTCAGTAGTGCCCCTCCGACAGTGCGGCACTCCCTCAGTACTGCCTCTTCGATAGTGCGGCGCTCCCTCAGTACTGCCCCTCCGACAGTGCGGGGAACACTCAGTACTGCCCCTCCGACAGTGCAGCACTCCCTCAGTAGTGCCTCTCTGACAGTGCGGCGCTCCCTCAGTACTGCCAGTCCGACAGTGCGACACTCCCTCAGTACTGCCACTCCGACAGTGCGGCACTCCCTCAGTACTGCCCCTCTAACAGTGCGACGCTCCCTCAGTACTGCCCCTCCGACAGTGCGGCACTCCCTCAGTACTGCCCCTCTGACAGTGCGACACTCCCTCAGTACTACCCCTCCGACAGTGCGGCAGTCCTTCAGTACTGCCCTTCCGACAGTGCGGCACTCCCTCAGTACTGCCCCTCCGACAGTGCGGCACTCCCTCAATACTTCCCCTCCGACATTGTGGCACTCCCTCAGTACTGCACCTCCCACAGTGCAACGCTCCCTCAGTACTGCCCCTCCGTCAGTGCGGCACTCCCTCAGTACTGCCCCTCCGACAGTGCGGCGCTCCCTCAGTAGTGCCCCTCCGACAGTGCGGCGTTTCCCCAGTACTGCCCCTCCGACAGTGCGGCACTCCCTCAGTAATGCGCCTCCGACAGTGCGGCACTCCCTCAGCACTGCCCCTCCGACAGTGCGGCACTCCCTCAGTACTGCCCCTCCGACAGTGCAGCACTCCCTCAGTAATGCCCCTCCGACAGTGCAACACTCCCTCAGTACTGCCCCTCCGACAGTGCGGCACTCCCTCAGTACTGCCCCTCCGACAGTGCGACACTCCCTCAGTACTGCCCGGCCGACAGTGCGGCACTCCCTCAGTAATGCCTCTTCGACAGTGCGGCGCTCCCTCAGTACTGCTCCTCCGACAGTGCGGCTCTCCCTCAGTACTGCCCCTCCGACAGTGCGGCACTCCCTCAGTAGTGCTCATCCGACAGTTTGGCGCTCCCTTAGTATTGCCCCTCCGACAGTGCGGCACTCCCTCAGTACTGCCCCTCCGACAGTGCGGCACTCCATCAGTAGTGCCCCTCCGACATTGCGGCGTTTCCTCAGTACTGCCCCTCCGACAGTGCGGCACTCCCTCAGTACTGCTCCTCCGACAGTGCGGAACTCCCTCAGTACTGCCCCTCCGACAGTGCGGCACTCCCTCAGTACTGCTCCGCCGACAATGCGGCAATCCCTCAGTACTGCCTCTCCGACAGTGCGGCACTCCCTCAGTACTGCTCCGCCGACAGTGCGGCACTCCCTCAGTACTGCCGCTCCGACAGTGCGGCACTCCTCAGTACTGCTCCGCCGACAGTGCGGCACTCCCTCAGTACTGCCCCTCCGACAGTGCGGCACTCCCTCAGTACTGCCCCTCCGACAGTGCGGCGCTCCCTCAGTATTGCCTCTCCGACAGTGCGGCACTCCCTCAGTACTGCTCCGCCGACAATGCGGCGCTCCCTCAGTACTGCCCCTCCGACAGTGCGGCACTCCCTCAGTACTGTCCCTACGACAGTGCGGCACTCCCTCAGTACTGCCCCTCCGACAGTGCAGCACTCCATCAGTACTGCCCCTCCGACAGTGCAGCACTCACTCATTAGTGCCCCTCCGACAGTGCGGCACTCCCTCAGTAGTCCTCATCCGACAGTGCTGTGCTCACTCAGTACTGCCCCTCCGACAGTGCGCACTCCATCAGTACTGCCCCTCCGACAGTGCGGCACTCCCTCAATACTGCCCCTCCGACAGTGCGACACTCCCTCAGTACGGCCCCTCCGACAGTGCGGCACTCCCTCAGTACTGTCCCTACGACAGTGCGGCACTCCCTCATTACTGCCCCTCCGACAGTGCGGCACTCCCTCAGTAGTGCCCCTCCGACAGTGCGGCACTCCCTCAGTCCTGCCTCTTCGACAGTGCGGCGCTCCCTCAGTACTGCCCCTCCGACAGTGCGGGGAGCACTCAGTACTGCCCCTCTGACAGTTTAGCACTCCCTCAGTAGTGCCCCTCCGACAGTGCGGCGCTCCCTCAGTAGTGCCCCTCCGACAGTGCGACACTCCCTCAGTACTGCCCCTCCGACAGTGCGGCGTTTCCTCAGTACTGCCCCTCCGACAGTGCGGCGCTCCCTCAATACTTCCCCTCCGACATTGTGGCTCTCCCTCAGTACTGCACCTCCCACAGTGCAACGCTCCCTCAGTACTGCCCCTCCGACAGTGCGACACTCCCTCAGTACTGCCCCTCCGACAGTGCGGCGTTTCCTCAGTACTGCCCCTCCGACAGTGCGGCGCTCCCTCAATACTGCTCCTCCGACAGTGCGGCACTCCCTCAGTACTGCCCCTCCGACAGTGCGACACTCCCTCAGTACTGCCCATCCGACAGTGCGGTGCTCCCTCAGTACTGCCCCTCCGACAATGCGGCACTCCCTCAGTACTTCCCCTCCGACATTGTAACACTCCCTCAGTACAGCACCTCCCACAGTGCAACGCTCCCTCAGTACTGCCCCTCCGACAATGCGGCGCTCCCTCAGTACTGCCCCTCCGACAGTGTGGCACTCCCTCAGTACAGCACCTCCCACAGTGCAACGCTCCCTCAGTACTGCCCCTCCGACAGTGCGGCACTCCCTCAGTACTGCCCCTCCGACAGTGCAGCACTCCCTCAGTAGTGCCCTTCCGACAGTGCGGCACTCCCTCAGTACTGCCTCTTCGATAGTGCGGCGCTCCCTCAGTACTGCCCCTCCGACAGTGCGGCGCTCCCTCAGTACTGCCAGTCCGACAGTGCGGCAGTCCTTCAGTACTGCCCTTCCGACAGTGCGGCACTCCCTCAGTACTGCCCCTCCGACAGTGCGGCACTCCCGCAGTACTGCACCTCCGACAGTGCGGCGCTCCCTCAGTACTGCCAGTCCGACAGTGCGGCAGTCCTTCAGTACTGCCCTTCCGACAGTGCGGGGAACACTCAGTACTGCCCCTCCGACAGTGCAGCACTCCCTCAGTAGTGCCTCTCTGACAGTGCGGCGCTCCCTCAGTACTGCCAGTCCGACAGTGCGACACTCCCTCAGTACTGCCACTCCGACAGTGCGGCACTCCCTCAGTACTGCCCCTCTAACAGTGCGACGCTCCCTCAGTACTGCCCCTCCGACAGTGCGGCACTCCCTCAGTACTGCCCCTCTGACAGTGCGACACTCCCTCAGTACTACCCCTCCGACAGTGCGGCAGTCCTTCAGTACTGCCCTTCCGACAGTGCGGCACTCCCTCAGTACTGCCCCTCCGACAGTGCAGCACTCCCTCAGTACTGCCCCTCCGACAGTGCGGCACTCCCGCAGTACTGCCCCTCCGAAAGTGCGGCGCTCCCTCAGTACTGCCCCTCCGACAGTGCGGCGCTCCCTCAATACTTCCCCTCCGACATTGTGGCACTCCCTCAGTACTGCACCTCCCACAGAGTAACGCTCCCTCAGTACTGCCCCTCCGACAGTGCGGCACTCCCTCAGTACTGCCCCTCCGACAGTGCGGCGCTCCCTCAGTAGTGCCCCTCCGACAGTGCGGCGCTTCCCCAGTACTGCCCCTCCGACAATGCGGCACTCCCTCAGTAATGCGCCTCCGACAGTGCGGCACTCCCTCAGCACTGCCCCTCCGACAGTGCGGCACTCCCTCAGTACTGCCCCTCTGACAGTGCGGCACTCCCTCAGTACTGCTCCTCCGACAGTGCGGCACTCCCTCAGTACTGCCTCTCCGACAGTGCGGCACTCCCTCAGTACTGCCCCTCCGACAATGCAGAGCTCCCTCAGTACTGCCCCTCCGACAGTGCGGCACTCCCTCAGTACTGCCCCTCCGACAGTGCGGCACTCCCTCAGTACTGTCCCTACGACAGTGCGGCACTCCCTCAGTACTGTCTCTCCGACAGTGCAGCACTCCCTCAGTACTGCCCCTCCGACAGTGCGGCACTCCCTCAGTAATGCCCCTCCGACAGTGCGACACTCCCTCAGTACTGCCCCTCCGACAGTGCGGCACTCCCTCAGTACTGCCCCTCCGACAGTGCGACACTCCCTCAGTACTGCCCGGCCGACAGTGCGGCACTCCCTCAGTAATGCCTCTTCGACAGTGCGGCGCTCCCTCAGTACTGCTCCTCCGACAGTGCGGCTCTCCCTCAGTACTGCCCCTCCGACAGTGCGGCACTCCCTCAGTACTGCTCATCCGACAGTTTGGCGCTCCCTTAGTATTGCCCCTCCGACAGTGCGGCACTCCCTCAGTACTGCCCCTCCGACAGTGCGGCACTCCATCAGTAGTGCCCCTCCGACATTGCGGCGTTTCCTCAGTACTGCCCCTCCGACAGTGCGGCACTCCCTCAGTACTGCCACTCCGACATTGCAGCACTCCCTCAGTACTGCCCCTCCGACAGTGCGGCACTCCCTCAGTACTGCTCCTCCGACAGTGCGGAACTCCCTCAGTACTGCCCCTCCGACAGTGCGGCACTCCCTCAGTACTGCTCCGCCGACAATGCGGCACTCCCTCAGTACTGCCCCTCCGACAGTGCGGCACTCCCTCAGTACTGCCCCTCCGACAGTGCGGCACTCCCTCAGTACTGCTCCGCCGACAATGCGGCACTCCCTCAGTACTGCCTCTCCGACAGTGCGGCACTCCTCAGTACTGCTCCGCCGACAGTGTGGCACTCCCTCAGTACTGCCCCTCCGACAGTGCGGCACTCCCTCAGTACTGCCCCTCCGACAGTGCGGCGCTCCCTCAGTATTGCCTCACCGACAGTGCGGCACTCCCTCAGTACTGCTCCGCCGACAATGCGGCGCTCCCTCAGTACTGCCCCTCCGACAGTGCGGCACTCCCTCAGTACTGTCCCTACGACAGTGCGGCACTCCCTCAGTACTGCCCCTCCGACAGTGCAGCACTCCCTCAGTACTGCCCCTCCGACAGTGCAGCACTCACTCATTAGTGCCCCTCCGACAGTGCGGCACTCCCTCAGTACTGCCCCTCCGACAGTGCGCACTCCATCAGTACTGCCCCTCCGACAGTGCGCACTCCATCAGTACTGCCCCTCCGACAGTGCGGCACTCCCTCAATACTGCCCCTCCGACAGTGCGACACTCCCTCCGTACGGCCCCTCCGACATTGCGGCACTCCCTCAGTACTGTCCCTACGACAGTGCGGCACTCCCTCAGTACTGCCCCTCCGACAGTGCAGCACTCCCTCAGTACTGCCCCTCCGACAGTGCGGCACTCCCTCAGTCCTGCCTCTTCGACAGTGCGGCGCTCCCTCAGTACTGCCCCTGCGACAGTGCGGCTCTCCCTCAGTACTGCCCCTCCGACAGTTTAACACTCCCTCAGTAGTGCCCCTCCGACAGTGCGGCACTCCCTCAGTACTGCCCCTCCGACAGTGCGGGGAACACTCAGTACTGCCCCTCCGACAGTTTAGCACTCCCTCAGTAGTGCCCCTCCGACAGTGCGGCGCTCCCTCAGTAGTGCCCCTCCGATAGTGCGACACTCCCTCAGTACTGCCCCTCCGACAGTGCGGCGTTTCCTCAGTACTGCACCTCCGACAGTGCGACACTCCCTCAGTACTTCCACTCCGACAGTGCGGCACTCCCTCAGTACTGCCCCTCCGAAAGTGCGGCGCTCCCTCAGTACTGCCCCTCCGACAGTGCGGCGCTCCCTCAATACTGTCCCTCCGACAGTGCGGCACTCCCTCAGTACTGCACCTCCCACAGTGCAACGCTCCCTCAGTACTGCCCCTCCGACAGTGCGGCACTCCCTCAGTAGTGCCTCTCTGACAGTGCGGCGCTCCCTCAGTACTGCCAGTCCGACAGTGCGACACTCCCTCAGTACTGCCACTCCGACAGTGCGGCACTCCCTCAGTACTGCCCCTCTAACAGTGCGACGCTCCCTCAGTACTGCCCCTCCGACAGTGCGGCACTCCCTCAGTACTGCCCCTCTGACAGTGCGACACTCCCTCAGTACTACCCCTCCGACAGTGTGGCAGTCCTTCAGTACTGCCCTTCCGACAGTGCGGCACTCCCTCAGTACTGCCCCTCCGACAGTGCGGCACTCCCGCAGTACTGCCCCTCCGAAAGTGCGGCGCTCCCTCAGTACTGCCCCTCCGACAGTGCGGCGCTCCCTCAATACTTCCCCTCCGACATTGCGGCACTCCCTCAGTACTGCCCCTCCGACAGTGCGGCACTCTGTCAGTACTGCCCCTCCGACAGTGCGGCGCTCCCTCAGTAGTGCCCCTCCGACAGTGCGGCGTTTCCCCAGTACTGCCCCTCCGACAGTGCGGCACTCCCTCAGTAATGCGCCTCCGACAGTGCGGCACTCCCTCAGCACTGCCCCTCCGACAGTGCGGCACTCCCTCAGTACTGCCCCTACGACAGTGCGGCACTCCCTCAGTACTGCTCCTCCGACAGTGCGGCACTCCCTCAGTACTGCCTCTCCGACAGTGCGGCACTCCCTCAGTACTGCCCCTCCGACAATGCAGCGCTCCCTCAGTACTGCCCCTCCGACAGTGCGGCACTCCCTCAGTACTGCCCCTCCGACAGTGCGGCACTCCCTCAGTACTGTCCCTACGACAGTGCGGCACTCCCTCAGTACTGCCCCTCCGACAGTGCGACACTCCCTCAGTACTGCCCCTCCGACAGTGCGGCACTCCCTCAGTACTGCCCCTCCGACAGTGCGACACTTCCTCAGTACTGCCCGGCCGACAGTGCGGCACTCCCTCAGTAATGCCTCTTCGACAGTGCGGCGCTCCCTCAGTACTGCTGCTCCGACTGTGCGGCTCTCCCTCAGTACTGCCCCTCCGACAGTGCGGCACTCCCTCAGTAGTGCTCATCCGACAGTTTGGCGCTCCCTTAGTATTGCCCCTCCGACAGTGCGGCACTCCCTCAGTACTGCCCCTCCGACAGTGCGGCACTCCCTCAGTACTGCCACTCCGACATTGCAGCACTCCCTCAGTACTGCCCCTCCGACAGTGCGGTACTCCCTCAGTACTGCTCCTCCGACAGTGCGGAACTCCCTCAGTACTGCCCCTCCGACAGTGCGGCACTCCCTCAGTACTGCCACTCCGACATTGCAGCACTCCCTCAGTACTGCCCCTCCGACAGTGCGGCACTCCCTCAGTACTGCTCCTCCGACAGTGCGGACCTCCCTCAGTACTGCCTCTCCGACAGTGCGGCACTCCCTCAGTACTGCTCCGCCGACAATGCGGCACTCCCTCAGTACTGCCCCTCCGACAGTGCGGCACTCCCTCAGTACTGCCCCTCCGACAGTGCGGCACTCCCTCAGTACTGCTCCGCCGACAATGCGGCACTCCCTCAGTACTGCCTCTCCGACAGTGCGGCACTCCTCAGTACTGCTCCGCCGACAGTGCAGCACTCCCTCAGTACTGCCCCTCCGACAGTGCGGCACTCCCTCAGTACTGCCCCTCCGACAGTGCGGCGCTCCCTCAGTATTGCCTCACCGACAGTGCGGCACTCCCTCAGTACTGCTCCGCCGACAATGCGGCGCTCCCTCAGTACTGCCCCTCCGACAGAGCGGCACTCCCTCAGTACTGTCCCTACGACAGTGCGGCACTCCCTCAGTACTGCCCCTCCGACAGTGCAGCACTCCCTCAGTACTGCCCCTCCGACAGTGCAGCACTCACTCATTAGTGCCCCTCCGACAGTGCGGCACTCCCTCAGTAGTCCTCATCCGACAGTGCTGTGTTCCCTCAGTACTGCCCCTCCGACAGTGCGCACTCCATCAGTACTGCCCCTCCGACAGTGCGGCACTCCCTCAATACTGCCCCTCCGACAGTGCGACACTCCCTCAGTACGGCCCCTCCGACATTGCGGCACTCCCTCAGTACTGTCCCTACGAGAGTGCGGCACTCCCTCAGTACTGCCCCTCCGACAGTGCAGCACTCCCTCAGTACTGCCCCTCCGACAGTGCGGCACTCCCTCAGTACTGCCTCTTCGACAGTGCGGCGCTCCCTCAGTACTGCCCCTGCGACAGTGCGGCTCTCCCTCAGTACTGCCCCTCCGACAGTTTAGCACTCCCTCAGTACTGCCCCTCCGACAGTGCGGCACTCCCTCAGTACTGCCCCTCCGACAGTGCGGGGAACACTCAGTACTGCCCCTCCGACAGTTTAGCACTCCCTCAGTAGTGCCCCTCCGACAGTGCGGCGCTCCCTCAGTAGTGCCCCTCCGATAGTGCGACACTCCCTCAGTACTGCCCCTCCGACAGTGCGGCGTTTCCTCAGTACTGCCCCTCCGACAGTGCGACACTCCCTCAGTACTGCCACTCCGACAGTGCGGCACTCCCTCAGTACTGCCCCTCCGAAAGTGCGGCGCTCCCTCAGTACTGCCCCTCCGACAGTGCGGCGCTCCCTCAATACTGCCCCTCCGACAGTGCGGCGCTCCCTCAATACTTCCCCTCCGACATTGTGGCACTCCCTCAGTACTGCACCTCCCACAGTGCAACGCTCCCTCAGTACTGCCCCTCCGACAGTGCGGCACTCCCTCAGTACTGCCCCTCCGACAGTGCGGCACTCCCTCAGTACTGCCCCTCCGACAGTGCGGCACTGCCTCAGTACTGCCCATCCGACAGTGCGGTGCTCCCTCAGTACTGCCCCTCCGACAATGCGGCACTCCCTCAGTACTTCCCCTCCGACATTGTGACACTCCCTCAGTACTGCACCTCCCACAGTGCAACGCTCCCTCAGTACTGCCCCTCCGACAATGCGGCACTCCCTCAGTACTTCCCCTCCGACATTGTGGCACTCCCTCAGTACTGCACCTCCCACAGTGCAACGCTCCCTCAGTACTGCCCCTCCGACAGTGCGGCACTCCCTCAGTACTGCCCCTCCGACAGTGCGGCACTGCCTCAGTACTGCCCATCCGACAGTGCGGTGCTCCCTCAGTACTGCCCCTCCGACAGTGCGGCACTCCCTCAGTACTGCCTCTCCGACAGTGCGGCACTCCCTCAGTACTGCCCCTCCGACAATGCGGCGCTCCCTCAGTACTGCCCCTCCGACTGTGCGGCACTCCCTCAGTACTGTCCCTACGACAGCGCGGATCTCCCTCAGTACTGCCCCTCCAACAGTGCAGCACTCCCTCAGTACTGCCCCTCCGACAGTGCAGCACTCCCTCAGTAGTGCCACTCCGACAGTGCGGCACTCCCTCAGTACTGCCTCTTCGATAGTGCGGCGCTCCCTCAGTACTGCCCCTCCGACAGTGCGGGGAACACTCAGTACTGCCCCTCCGACAGTGCAGCACTCCCTCAGTAGTGCCTCTCTGACAGTGCGGCGCTCCCTCAGTACTGCCAGTCCGACAGTGCGACACTCCCTCAGTACTGCCACTCCGACAGTGCGGCACTCCCTCAGTACTGCCCCTCTGACAGTGCGACACTCCCTCAGTACTGCCCCTCCGACAGTGCGGCACTCCCTCAGTACTGCCCCTCTGACAGTGCGACACTCCCTCAGTACTGCCCCTCCGACAGTGCGGCAGTCCCTCAGTACTGCCCTTCCGACAGTGCGGCACTCCCTCAGTACTGCCCCTCCGACAGTGCGGCACTCCCGCAGTACTGCCCCTCCGAAAGTGCGGCGCTCCCTCAGTACTGCCCCTCCGACAGTGCGGCGCTCCCTCAATACTTCCCCTCCGACATTGTGGCACTCCCTCAGTACTGCACCTCCCACAGTGCAACGCTCCCTCAGTACTGCCCCTCCGACAGTGCGGCACTCCCTCAGTACTGCCCCTCCGACAGTGCGGCGCTCCCTCAGTAGTGCCCCTCCGACAGTGCGGCGTTTCCCCAGTACTGCCCCTCCGACAGTGCGGCACTCCCTCAGTAATGCGCCTCCGACAGTGCGGCACTGCCTCAGCACTGCCCCTCCGACAGTGCGGCACTCCCTCAGTACTGCCCCTCCGACAGTGCGGCACTCCCTCAGTACTGCCTCTCCGACAGTGCTGCACTCCCTCAGTACTGCCCCTCCGACAGTGCGGCACTCCCTCAGTACTGCCCCTCCGACAGTGCGGCACTCCCTCAGTACTGCCCCTCCGACAGTGCGGCACTCCCTCAGTACTGCTCCTCCGACAGTGCGGCACTCCCTCAGTACTGCCTCTCCGACAGTGCTGCACTCCCTCAGTACTGCCCCTCCGACAATGCGGCGCTCCCTCAGTACTGCCCCTCCGACAGTGCGGCACTCCCTCAGTACTGTCCCTACGACAGTGCGGCACTCCCTCAGTACTGCCCCTCCGACAGTGCAGCACTCTCTCAGTACTGCCCATCCGACAGTGCGCACTCCATCAGTACTGCCCCTCCGACAGTGCGGCACTCCCTCAGTACTGCCCCTCCGACAGTGCGACACTCCCTCAGTACTGCCCCTCCGACAGTGCGGCACTCCCTCAGTAGTGCTCATCCGACAGTGTGGCGCTCCCTCAGTACTGCCCCTCCGACAGTGCGGCGTTTCCTCAGTACTGCCCCTCCGACAGTGCGACACTCCCTCAGTACTGCCCCTCCGACAGTGCGACACTCCCTCAGTACTGCCTCTTCGATAGTGCGGCGCTCCCTCAGTACTGCCCCTCCGACAGTGCGGGGAATACTCAGTACTGCCCCTCCGACAGTGCAGCACTCCCTCAGTAGTGCCTCTCTGACAGTGCGGCGCTCCCTCAGTACTGCCAGTCCGACAGTGCGACACTCCCTCAGTACTGCCCCTCTGACAGTGCGACACTCCCTCAGTACTGCCCCTCCGACAGTGCGGCACTCCCTCAGTACTGCCCCTCTGACAGTGCGACACTCCCTCAGTAATGCCCCTCCGACAGTGCGGCACTCCCTGAGTACTGCCCCTCCGACAGTGCGGCACTCCCTCAGTACTGCCCCTTCGACAGTGCGGCACTCCCTCAGTACTTCCCCTCCGACATTGTGGCACTCCCTCAGTACTGCACCTCCCACAGTGCAACGCTCCCTCAGTACTGCCCCTCCGACAGTGCGGCACTCCCTCAGTACTTCCCCTCCGACATTGTGGCACTCCCTCAGTACTGCACCTCCCACAGTGCAACGCTCCCTCAGTACTGCCCCTCCGACAGTGCGGCGCTCCCTCAATACTTCCCCTCCGACATTGTGGCACTCCCTCAGTACTGCACCTCCCACAGTGCAACGCTCCCTCAGTACTGCCCCTCCGACAGTGCGGCACTCCCTCAGTACTGCCCCTCCGACAGTGCGGCGCTCCCTCAGTAGTGCCCCTCCGACAGTGCGGCGTTTCCCCAGTACTGCCCCTCCGACAGTGCGGCACTCCCTCAGTAATGCGCCTCCGACAGTGCGGCACTCCCTCAGCACTGCCCCTCCGACAGTGCGGCACTCCCTCAGTACTGCCCCTCCGACAGTGCGGCACTCCCTCAGTACTGCTCCTCCGACAGTGCGGCACTCCCTCAGTACTGTCTCTCCGACAGTGCTGCACTCCCTCAGTACTGCCCCTCCGACAATGCGGCGCTCCCTCAGTACTGCCCCTCCGACAGTGCGGCACTCCCTCAGTACTGTCCCTACGACAGTGCGGCACTCCCTCAGTACTGCCCCTCCGACAGTGCAGCACTCTCTCAGTACTGCCCCTCCGACAGTGCGCACTCCATCAGTACTGCCCCTCCGACAGTGCGGCACTCCCTCAGTACTGCCCCTCCGACAGTGCGACACTCCCTCAGTACTGCCCCTCCGACAGTGCGGCACTCCCTCAGTACTGCCCCTCCGACAGTGCGGCACTCCCTCAGTAGTGCTCATCCGACAGTGCGGCGCTCCCTCAGTACTGCACCTCCGACAGTACGGCGCTCCCTCAGTACTGCCCCTCCGACAGTGCGGCACTCCATCAGTCCTGCCTCTTCGACAGTGCGGCGCTCCCTCAGTACTGCCCCTCCGACAGTGCGGGGCACACTCAGTACTGCCCCTCCGACAGTGCAGCACTCCCTCAGTACTGCCCTTCCGACAGTGCGGCGCTCCCTCAGTACTGTCAGTCCGACAGTGCGGCGTTTCCTCAGTACTGCCCCTCCGACAGTGCGGGGCACACTCAGTACTGCCCCTCCGACAGTGCGGCACTCCCTCAGTACTGCCCCTCTGACAGTGCGACACTCCCTCAGTACTACCCCTCCGACAGTGCGGCACTCCCTCAGTACTGCCCTTCCGACAGTGCGCGCTCCCTCAGTACTGCCCCTCCGAAAGTGCGGCGCTCCCTCAGTACTGCCCCTCCGACAGTGCGGCACTCCCTCAGTACTGCCCTTCCAACAGTGCGCGCTCCCTCAGTACTGCCCCTCCGAAAGTGCGGCACTCCCTCAGTACTGCCCCTCCGACAGTGCGGCGATCCCTCAAATCTACCCCTCCGACAGTGCGGCGCTCCCTCAGTACTGCCCCTCCGACAGTGCGGCAGACCCTCAGTACTGCCCCTCCGACAGTGCGGCACTCCCTCAGTACTGCCCCTCCGACAGTGCGGCACACCCTCAGTACTGTCCCTACGAGAGTGCGGCACTCCCTCAGTACTGCCCCTCCGACAGTGCAGCACTCCCTCCGTAATGCCCCTCCGACAGTGCAGCACTCCTTCAGTAGTGCCCCTCCGACAGTGCGGCACTCCCTCAGTACTGCCCCTCCGACAATGCGGTGCTCCCTCAGTACTGCCCCTCCAACAGTGCAGCACTCCCTCAGTACTGCCCCTCCAACAGTGCAGCACTCCCTCAGTAGTGCCCCTCCGACAGTGCGGCACTCCCTCAGTACTGCCTCTTCGATAGTGCGGCGCTCCCTCAGTACTGCCCCTCCGACAGTGCGGGGAACACTCAGTACTGCCCCTACGACAGTGCGGCACTCCCTCAGTACTGCCCCTCTGACAGTGCGACACTCCCTCAGTACTGCCCCTCCGACAATGCGGCGCTCCCTCAGTACTGTCCCTACGAGAGTGCGGCACTCCCTCAGTACTGCCCCTCCGACAGTGCAGCACTCCCTCCGTAATGCCCCTCCGACAGTGCGGTGCTCCCTCAGTACTGCCCCTCCAACAGTGCAGCACTCCCTCAGTACTGCCCCTCCGACAGTGCGGCACTCCCTCAGTAGTGCCCCTCCGACAGTGCGGCACTCCCTCAGTACTGCCCCTCCGACAATGCGGTGCTCCCTCAGTACTGCCCCTCCAACAGTGCAGCACTCCCTCAGTACTGCCCCTCCGACAGTGCGGCACTCCCTTAGTACTGCCCCTCCGACAGTGCAGCACTACCTCAGTACTGCCTCTTCGACAGTGCAGCACTCCCTCAGTACTGCCCCTCCGACAGTGCGGCACTCCCTCAGTACTGCCCCTCCGACAGTGCAGCACTCCCTCAGTACTGCCCCTCCGACAGTGCAGCACTCCCTCAGTACTGCCCCTCCGACAGTGCAGCACTCACTCAGTACTGCCCCTCCGACAGTGCAGCACTCCCTCAGTAGTGCCCCTCCGACAGTGCGGCACTCCCTCAGTAGTGCTCATCCGACAGTGCTGTGCTCCCTCAGTACTGCCCCTCCGACAGTGCGGCACTCCCTCAGTCCTGCCTCTTCGACAGTGCGGCGCTCCCTCAGTACTGCCCCTCCGACAGTGCGGGGAACACTCAGTACTGCCCCTCCGACAGTTTAGCACTCCCTCAGTAGTGCCCCTCCGACAGTGCGGCGCTCCCTCAGTAGTGCCCCTCCGACAGCGCGACACTCCCTCAGTACTGCCCCTCCGACAGTGCGGCGTTTCCTCAGTACTGCCCCTCCGACAGTGCGACACTCCCTCAGTACTGCCACTCCGACAGTGCGGCACTCCCTCAGTACTGCCCCTCCGACAGTGCGGCACTCCCTCAGTACTGCCTCTCCGACACTGCGGCACTCCCTCAGTACTGCCCCTCCGACAATGCGGCGCTCCCTGAGTACTGCCCCTCCGACAGTGCGGCGCTCGCTCAGTACTGTCCCTCCGACAGTGCGGCTCTCCCTCAGTACTGCCCGTCCGACAGTGCGGCACTCCATCAGTAGTGCCCCTCCGACAATGCGGCGCTCCCTGAGTACTGCCCGTCCGACAGTGCGGCTCTCCCTCAGTACTGCCCGTCCGACAGTGCGGCACTCCATCAGTAGTGCCCCTCCGACAGTGCGGCACTCCCTCAGTACTGCCCCTCCGACAGTGCGGCGCCCCCTCAGTATTGCCTCTCCGACAATGCGGCACTCCCTCAGTACTGCCCCTCCGACAGTGCGGCACTCCATCAGTAGTGCCCCTCCGACAGTGCGGCACTCCCTCAGTACTGCCCCTCCGACAGTGCGGCGCCCCCTCAGTATTGCCTCTCCGACAATGCGGCACTCCCTCAGTACTGCTCCGCCGACAATGCGGCGCTCCCTCAGTACTGCCCCTCCGACAGTGCGGCACTCCATCAGTAGTGCCCCTCCGACAGTGCGGCACTCCATCAGTAGTGCCCCTCCGACAGTGCGGCACTCCATCAGTAGTGCCCCTCCGACAGTGCGGCACTCCCTCAGTACTGCCCCTCCGACAGTGCGGCGCCCCCTCAGTATTGCCTCTCCGACAATGCGGCACTCCCTCAGTACTGCCCCTCCGACAGTGCGGCACTCCCTCAGTACTGTCCCTACGACAGTGCGGCACTCCCTCAGTACTGCCCCTCCGACAGTGCAGCACTCACTCAGTACTGCCCCTCCGACAGTGCAGCACTCCCTCAGTAGTGCCCCTCCGACAGTGCGGCACTCCCTCAGTAGTGCCCCTCCGACAGTGCAGCACTCACTCAGTACTGCCCCTCCGACAGTGCAACGCTCCCTCAGTACTGCCCCTCCGACAGTGCGGCACTCCCTCAGTCCTGCCTCTTCGACAGTGCGGCGCTCCCTCAGTACTGCCCCTCCGACAGTGCGGGGAACACTCAGTACTGCCCCTCCGACAGTTTAGCACTCCCTCAGTAGTGCCCCTCCGACAGTGCGGCGCTCCCTCAGTAGTGCCCCTCCGACAGCGCGACACTCCCTCAGTACTGCCCCTCCGACAGTGCGGCGTTTCCTCAGTACTGCCCCTCCGACAGTGCGACACTCCCTCAGTACTGCCACTCCGACAGTGCGGCACTCCCTCAGTACTGCCCCTCCGAAAGTGCGGCGCTCCCTCAGTACTGCCCCTCCGACAGTGCGGCGCTCCCTCAATACTTCCCCTCCGACATTGTGGCACTCCCTCAGTACTGCACCTCCCACAGTGCAACGCTCCCTCAGTACTGCCCCTCCGACAGTGCGGCACTCCCTCAGTACTGCCCCTCCGACAGTGCGGCACTGCCTCAGTACTGCCCATCCGACAGTGCGGTGCTCCCTCAGTACTGCCCCTCCGACAATGCGGCACTCCCTCAGTACTTCCCCTCCGACATTGTGACACTCCCTCAGTACTGCACCTCCCACAGTG
This sequence comes from Pristiophorus japonicus, assembly GCF_044704955.1. NCBI lineage: Eukaryota > Metazoa > Chordata > Chondrichthyes > Pristiophoridae > Pristiophorus > Pristiophorus japonicus. Next base: position 341,270 of record NW_027254025.1, read on the forward strand.
CAACGCTCCCTCAGTACTGCCCCTCCGACAGTGCGGCACTGCCTCAGTACTGCCCATCCGACAGTGCGGCACTCCCTCAGTACTGCCCCTCCGACAGTGCGGCACTCCCTCAGTACTGCCCCTCCGACAGTGCGGCACTCCCTCAGTAGTGCTCATCCGACAGTGCGGCGCTCCCTCAGTACTGCCCCTCCGACAGTGCGGCGCTCCCTCAGTACTGCCCCTCCGACAGTGCTGCACTCCATCAGTCCTGCCTCTTCGACAGTGCGGCGCACCCTCAGTACTGCCCCTCCGACAGTGCGGGGCACAGTCAGTACTGCCCCTCCGACAGTGCAGCACTCCCTCAGTAGTGCCCTTCCGACAGTGCGGCGCTCCCTCAGTACTGTCAGTCCGACAGTGCAGCACTCCCTCAGTACTGCCCCTCCGACAGTGCGGCGTTTCCTCAGTACTACCCCTCCGGCAGTGCGACAATCCCTCAGTACTGCCCCTCTGACAGTGCGACACTCCCTCAGTACTACCCCTCCGACAGTGCGGCACTCCCTCAGTACTGCCCTTCCGTCAGTGCGCGCTCCCTCAGTACTGCCCCTCCGAAAGTGCGGCGCTCCCTCAGTACTGCCCCTCCGACAGTGCGGCACTCCCTCCGTAATGCCCCTCCGACAGTGCAGCACTCCTTCAGTAGTGCCCCTCCGACAGTGCGGCACTCCCTCAGTACTGCCCCTCCGACAATGCGGTGCTCCCTCAGTACTGCCCCTCCAACAGTGCAGCACTCCCTCAGTACTGCCCCTCCGACAGTGCAGCACTCCCTCAGTACTGCTCCTCCGACAGTGCGGCACTCCCTCAGTACTGCCTCTTCGATAGTGCGGCGCTCCCTCAGTACTGCCCCTCCGACAGTGCGGGGAACACTCAGTGCTGCCCCTACGACAGTGCGGCACTCCCTCAGTACTGCCCCTCTGACAGTGCGACACTCCCTCAGTACTGCCCCTCCGACAATGCGGCGCTCCCTCAGTACTGCCCCTCCGACAGTGCGGCACTCCCTCAGTACTGTCCCTACGACAGTGCGGCACTCCCTCAGTACTGCCCCTCCGACAGTGCAGCACTCCCTCAGTACTGCCCCTCCGACAGTGCGGCACTCCATCAGTACTGCCCCTCCGACAGTGCGGCACTCCCTCAGTACTGCCCCTCCGACAGTGCGACACTCCCTCAGTACTGCCCCTCCGACAGTGCGGCACTCCCTCAGTACTGCCCCTCCGACAGTGCGGCACTCCCTCAGTACTGCCCCTCCGACAGTGCGGCACTCCCTCAGTACTGCCCCTCCGACAGTGCGGCACTCCCTCAGTACTGCCTCTTCAACAGTGCGGCGCTCCCTCAGTACTGCCCCTCCGACAGTGCGGCTCTCCCTCAGTACTGCCCCATCCGACAGTGCGGCACTCCCTCAGTAGTGCTCATCCGACAGTTTGGCGCTCCCTTAGTATTGCCCCTCCGACAGTGCGGCACTCCCTCAGTACTGCCCCTCCGACAGTGCGGCACTCCATCAGTAGTGCCCCTCCGACAGTGCGGCGTTTCCTCAGTACTGCCCCTCCGACAGTGCGGCACTCCCTCAGTACTGCCCCTCCGACAGTGCGGCACTCCCTCAGTAGTGCCCCTCCGACAGTGCGGCACTCCCTCAGTACTGCTCCTCCGACAGTGCGGAACTCCCTCAGTACTGCCTCTCCAACAGTGCGGCACTCCCTCAGTACTGCTCCGCCGACAATGCGGCGCTCCCTCAGTACTGCCCCTCCGACAGTGCGGCACTGCCTCAGTACTGCCCCTCCGACAGTGCGGCGTTTCCTCAGTACTGTCCCTCCGACAGTGCGGCACTGCCTCAGTACTGCCCCTCCGACAGTGCGGCGCTCCCTCAATACTGCCCCTCCGACAGTGCGGCACTCCCTCAGTACTGCCCCTCCGACAGTGCGGCACTCCCTCAGTAGTGCTCATCCGACAGTTTGGCGCTCCCTTAGTATTGCCCCTCCGACAGTGCGGCACTCCCTCAGTACTGCCCCTCCGACAGTGCGGCACTCCATCAGTAGTGCCCCTCCGACAGTGCGGCGTTTCCTCAGTACTGCCCCTCCGACAGTGCGGCACTCCCTCAGTACTGCCCCTCCGACAGTGCGGCACTCCCTCAGTAGTGCCCCTCCGACAGTGCGGCACTCCCTCAGTACTGCTCCTCCGACAGTGCGGAACTCCCTCAGTACTGCCTCTCCAACAGTGCGGCACTCCCTCAGTACTGCTCCGCCGACAATGCGGCGCTCCCTCAGTACTGCCCCTCCGACAGTGCGGCACTGCCTCAGTACTGCCCCTCCGACAGTGCGGCGTTTCCTCAGTACTGTCCCTCCGACAGTGCGGCACTGCCTCAGTACTGCCCCTCCGACAGTGCGGCGTTTCCTCAGTACTGTCCCTCCGACAGTGCGGTACTCCCTCAGTACTGCCCCTCCGACAGTGCGGCGCTCCCTCAATACTTCCCCACCGACATTGTGGCACTCCCTCAGTACTGCACCTCCCACAGTGCAGCACTCTCTCAGTACTGCCCCTCCGACAGTGCGCACTCCATCAGTACTGCCCCTCCGACAGTGCGGCACTCCCTCAGTACTGCCCCTCCGACAGTGCGACACTCCCTCAGTACTGCCCCTCCGACAGTGCGGCACTCCCTCAGTACTGCCCCTCCGACAGTGCAGCACTCCCTCAGTAGTGCCCTTCCGACAGTGCGGCGCTCCCTCAGTACTGTCAGTCCGACAGTGCAGCACTCCCTCAGTACTGCCCCTCCGACAGTGCGGCGTTTCCTCAGTACTACCCCTCCGATATTGCGGCACTCCCTCAGTACTGCCCCTCCGACAGTGCGGCGATCCCTCAAATCTACCCCTCCGACAGTGCGGCGCTCCCTTAGTACTGCACCTCCCAGAGTGCAACGCCCCCTCAGTACTGCCCCTCCGACAGTGCGGCAGACCCTCAGTACTGCCCCTCCGACAGTGCGGCACTCCCTCAGTACTGCCCCTCCGACAGTGCGGCACACCCTCAGTACTGTCCCTACGAGAGTGCGGCACTCCCTCAGTACTGCCCCTCCGACAGTGCAGCACTCCCTCCGTAATGCCCCTCCGACAGTGCAGCACTCCTTCAGTAGTGCCCCTCCGACAGTGCGGCACTCCCTCAGTACTGCCCCTCCGACAATGCGGTGCTCCCTCAGTACTGCCCCTCCAACAGTGCAGCACTCCCTCAGTACTGCCCCTCCGACAGTGCAGCACTCCCTCAGTAGTGCCCCTCCGACAGTGCGGCACTCCCTCAGTACTGCCTCTTCGATAGTGCGGCGCTCCCTCAGTACTGCCCCTCCGAAAGTGCGGGGAACACTCAGTACTGCCCCTACGACAGTGCGGCACTCCCTCAGTACTGCCCCTCTGACAGTGCGACACTCCCTCAGTACTGCCCCTCCGACAATGCGGCGCTCCCTCAGTACTGTCCCTCCGACAGTGCGGCACTCCCTCAGTACTGTCCCTACGACAGTGCGGCACTCCCTCAGTACTGCCCCTCCGACAGTGCAGCACTCCCTCAGTACTGCCCCTCCGACAGTGCGCACTCCATCAGTACTGCCCCTCCGACAGTGCGGCACTCCCTCAGTACTGCCCCTCCGACAGTGCGACACTCCCTCAGTACTGCCCCTCCGACAGTGCGGCACTCCCTCAGTACTGCCCCTCCGACAGTGCGGCACTCCCTTAGTACTGCCCGACCGACAGTGCGGCACTCCCTCAGAACTGCCTCTTCGACAGTGCGGCGCTCCCTCAGTACTGCCTCTCCGACACTGCGGCACTCCCTCAGTACTGCCCCTCCGACAGTGCGGCACTCCCTCTGTACTGCCTCTCCGACACTGCGGCACTCCCTCAGTACTGCCCCTCCGACAATGCGGCGCTCCCTGAGTACTGCCCCTCCGACAGTGCGGCACTCCCTCAGTACTGCCCCTCCGACAGTTTGGCGCTCCCTCAGTATTGCCCCTCCGACAGTGCGGCACTCCCTCAGTACTGCTCCTCCGACAGTGCGGCTCTCCCTCAGTACTGCCCGTCCGACAGTGCGGCACTCCCTCAGTAGTGCTCATCCGACAGTTTGGCGCTCCCTCAGTATTGCCCCTCCGACAGTGCGGCACTCCCTCAGTACTGCCCCTCCGACAGTGCGGCACTCCATCAGTAGTGCCCCTCCGACAGTGCGGCACTCCCTCAGTACTGCACCTCCGACAGTGCGGCGCCCCCTCAGTATTGCCTCTCCGACAATGCGGCACTCCCTCAGTACTGCTCCGCCGACAATGCGGCACTCCCTCAGTACTGTCCCTACGACAGTGCGGCACTCCCTCAGTACTGCCCCTCCGACAGTGCAGCACTCACTCAGTACTGCCCCTCTGACAGTGCAGCACTCCCTCAGTAGTGCCCCTCCGACAGTGCGGCACTCCCTCAGTAGTGCTCATCCGACAGTGCTGTGCTCCCTCAGTACTGCCCCTCGACAGTGCGGCACTCCCTCAGTCCTGCCTCTTCGACAGTGCGGCGCTCCCTCAGTACTGCCCCTCCGACAGTGCGGGGAACACTCAGTACTGCCCCTCCGACAGTTTAGCACTCCCTCAGTAGTGCCCCTCCGACAGTGCGGCGCTCCCTCAGTAGTGCCCCTCCGACAGTGCGACACTCCCTCAGTACTGCCCCTCCGACAGTGCGGCGTTTCCTCAGTACTGCCCCTCCGACAGTGCGACACTCCCTCAGTACTGCCCCTCCGAAAGTGCGGCGCTCCCTCAGTACTGCCCCTCCGACAGTGCGGCGCTCCCTCAATACTGCCCCTACGACAGTGCGGCGCTCTCTCAATACTTCCCCTCCGACATTGTGGCACTCCCTCAGTACTGCCCATCCGACAGTGCGGTGCTCCCTCAGTACTGCCCCTCCGACAGTGCGGCACTCCCTCAGTACTGCCCCTCCGACAGTGCGGCACTGCCTCAGTACTGCCCATCCGACAGTGCGGTGCTCCCTCAGTACTGCCCCTCCGACAATGCGGCACTCCCTCAGTACTTCCCCTCCGACATTGTGACACTCCCTCAGTACTGCACCTCCCACAGTGCAACGCTCCCTCAGTACTGCCCCTCCGACAGTGCGGCACTCCCTCAGTACTGCCCCTCCGACAGTGCGGCACTGCCTCAGTACTGCCCCTCCGACAGTGCGGCACTCCCTCAGTACTGCCCCTCCGACAGTGCGGCACTGCCTCAGTACTGCCCATCCGACAGTGCGGTGCTCCCTCAGTACTGCCCCGCCGACAGTGCGGCACTCCCTCAGTACTGCCCCTCCGACAGTGCGGCACTCCCTCAGTACTGCCTCTCCGACAGTGCGGCGCTCCCTCAGTACTGCCCCTCCGACAATGCGGCACTCCCTCAGTACTTCCCCTCCGACATTGTGGCACTCCCTCAGTACTGCACCTCCCACTGTGCAACGCTCCCTCAGTACTGCCCCTCCGACAGTGCGGCACTCCCTCAGTACTGCCCCTCCGACAGTGCGACGCTCCCTCAGTACTGCCCCTCCGACAGTGCGGCACTCCCTCAGTACTGCCCCTCCGACAGTGCGGCACTCCCTCAGTAGTGCTCATCCGACAGTGCGGCGCTCCCTCAGTACTGCCCCTCCGACAGTGCGGCGCTCCCTCAGTACTGCCCCTCCGACAGTGCTGCACTCCATCAGTCCTGCCTCTTCGACAGTGCGGCGCTCCCTCAGTACTGCCCCTCCGACAGTGCGGGGCACACTCAGTACTGCCCCTCCGACAGTGCAGCACTCCCTCAGTAGTGCCCTTCCGACAGTGCGGCGCTCCCTCAGTACTGTCAGTCCGACAGTGCAGCACTCCCTCAGTACTGCCCCTCCGACAGTGCGGCGTTTCCTCAGTACTACCCCTCCGACAGTGCGACAATCCCTCAGTACTGCCCCTCTGACAGTGCGACACTCCCTCAGTACTACCCCTCCGACAGTGCGGCACTCCCTCAGTACTGCCCTTCCGACAGTGCGCGCTCCCTCAGTACTGCCCCTCCGAAAGTGCGGCGCTCCCTCAGTACTGCCCCTCCGACAGTGCGGCACTCCCTCCGTAATGCCCCTCCGACAGTGCAGCACTCCTTCAGTAGTGCCCCTCCGACAGTGCGGCACTCCCTCAGTACTGCCCCTCCGACAATGCGGTGCTCCCTCAGTACTGCCCCTCCAACAGTGCAGAACTCCCTCAGTACTGCCCCTCCGACAGTGCAGCACTCCCTCAGTAGTGCACCTCCGACAGTGCGGCACTCCCTCAGTACTGCCTCTTCGATAGTGCGGCGCTCCCTCAGTACTGCCCCTCCGACAGTGCGGGGAACACTCAGTGCTGCCCCTACGACAGTGCGGCACTCCCTCAGTACTGCCCCTCTGACAGTGCGACACTCCCTCAGTACTGCCCCTCCGACAATGCGGCGCTCCCTCAGTACTGCCCCTCCGACAGTGCGGCACTCCCTCAGTACTGTCCCTACGACAGTGCGGCACTCCCTCAGTACTGCCCCTCCGACAGTGCAGCACTCCCTCAGTACTGCCCCTCCGACAGTGCGGCACTCCATCAGTACTGCCCCTCCGACAGTGCGGCACTCCCTCAGTACTGCCCCTCCGACAGTGCGACACTCCCTCAGTACTGCCCCTCCGACAGTGCGGCACTCCCTCAGTACTGCCCCTCCGACAGTGCGGCACTCCCTTAGTACTGCCCGACCGACAGTGCGGCACTCCCTCAGTACTGCCCCTCCGACAGTGCGGCTCTCCCTCAGTACTGCCCCATCCGACAGTGCGGCACTCCCTCAGTAGTGCTCATCCGACAGTTTGGCGCTCCCTTAGTATTGCCCCTCCGACAGTGCGGCACTCCCTCAGTACTGCCCCTCCGACAGTGCGGCACTCCATCAGTAGTGCCCCTCCGACAGTGCGGCGTTTCCTCAGTACTGCCCCTCCGACAGTGCGGCACTCCCTCAGTACTGCCCCTCCGACAGTGCGGCACTCCCTCAGTACTGCCCCTCCGACAGTGCGGCACTCCCTCAGTACTGCTCCTCCGACAGTGCGGAACTCCCTCAGTACTGCCTCTCCAACAGTGCGGCACTCCCTCAGTACTGCTCCGCCGACAATGCGGCGCTCCCTCAGTACTGCCCCTCCGACAGTGCGGCACTGCCTCAGTACTGCCCCTCCGACAGTGCGGCGTTTCCTCAGTACTGCCCCTCCGACAGTGCGGCACTGCCTCAGTACTGCCCCTCCGACAGTGCGGCGCTCCCTCAATACTGCCCCTCTGACATTGTGGCACTCCCTCAGTACTGCACCTCCCACAGTGCAGCACTCTCTCAGTACTGCCCCTCCGACAGTGCGCACTCCATCAGTACTGCCCCTCCGACAGTGCGGCACTCCCTCAGTACTGCCCCTCCGACAGTGCGACACTCCCTCAGTACTGCCCCTCCGACAGTGCGGCACTCCCTCAGTACTGCCCCTCCGACAGTGCGGCACTCCCTCAGTAGTGCTCATCCGACAGTGCGGCGCTCCCTCAGTACTGCCCCTCCGACAGTGCGGCGCTCCCTCAGTACTGCCCCTCCGACAGTGCTGCACTCCATCAGTCCTGCCTCTTCGACAGTGCGGCGCTCCCTCAGTACTGCCCCTCCGACAGTGCGGGGCACACTCAGTACTGCCCCTCCGACAGTGCAGCACTCCCTCAGTAGTGCCCTTCCGACAGTGCGGCGCTCCCTCAGTACTGTCAGTCCGACAGTGCAGCACTCCCTCAGTACTGCCCCTCCGACAGTGCGGCGTTTCCTCAGTACTACCCTCCGATATTGCGGCACTCCCTCAGTACTGCCCCTCCGACAGTGCGGCGATCCCTCAAATCTACCCCTCCGACAGTGCGGCGCTCCCTTAGTACTGCACCTCCCAGAGTGCAACGCCCCCTCAGTACTGCCCCTCCGACAGTGCGGCAGACCCTCAGTACTGCCCCTCCGACAGTGCGGCACTCCCTCAGTACTGCCCCTCCGACAGTGCGGCACACCCTCAGTACTGTCCCTACGAGAGTGCGGCACTCCCTCAGTACTGCCCCTCCGACAGTGCAGCACTCCCTCCGTAATGCCCCTCCGACAGTGCAGCACTCCTTCAGTAGTGCCCCTCCGACAGTGCGGCACTCCCTCAGTACTGCCCCTCCGACAATGCGGTGCTCCCTCAGTACTGCCCCTCCAACAGTGCAGCACTCCCTCAGTACTGCCCCTCCGACAGTGCAGCACTCCCTCAGTAGTGCCCCTCCGACAGTGCGGCACTCCCTCAGTACTGCCTCTTCGATAGTGCGGCGCTCCCTCAGTACTGCCCCTCCGAAAGTGCGGGGAACACTCAGTACTGCCCCTACGACAGTGCGGCACTCCCTCAGTACTGCCCCTCTGACAGTGCGACACTCCCTCAGTACTGCCCCTCCGACAATGCGGCGCTCCCTCAGTACTGTCCCTCCGACAGTGCGGCACTCCCTCAGTACTGTCCCTACGACAGTGCGGCACTCCCTCAGTACTGCCCCTCCGACAGTGCAGCACTCCCTCAGTACTGCCCCTCCGACAGTGCGCACTCCATCAGTACTGCCCCTCCGACAGTGCGGCACTCCCTCAGTACTGCCCCTCCGACAGTGCGACACTCCCTCAGTACTGCCCCTCCGACAGTGCGGCACTCCCTCAGTACTGCCCCTCCGACAGTGCGGCACTCCCTTAGTACTGCCCGACCGACAGTGCGGCACTCCCTCAGTACTGCCTCTTCGACAGTGCGGCGCTCCCTCAGTACTGCCTCTCCGACACTGCGGCACTCCCTCAGTACTGCCCCTCCGACAGTGCGGCACTCCCTCTGTACTGCCTCTCCGACACTGCCGCACTCCCTCAGTACTGCCCCTCCGACAATGCGGCGCTCCCTGAGTACTGCCCCTCCGACAGTGCGGCACTCCCTCAGTACTGCCCCTCCGACAGTTTGGCGCTCCCTCAGTATTGCCCCTCCGACAGTGCGGCACTCCCTCAGTACTGCTCCTCCGACAGTGCGGCTCTCCCTCAGTACTGCCCGTCCGACAGTGCGGCACTCCCTCAGTAGTGCTCATCCGACAGTTTGGCGCTCCCTCAGTATTGCCCCTCCGACAGTGCGGCACTCCCTCAGTACTGCCCCTCCGACAGTGCGGCACTCCATCAGTAGTGCCCCTCCGACAGTGCGGCACTCCCTCAGTACTGCCCCTCCGACAGTGCGGCGCCCCCTCAGTATTGCCTCTCCGACAATGCGGCACTCCCTCAGTACTGCTCCGCCGACAATGCGGCACTCCCTCAGTACTGTCCCTACGACAGTGCGGCACTCCCTCAGTACTGCCCCTCCGACAGTGCAGCACTCACTCAGTACTGCCCCTCTGACAGTGCAGCACTCCCTCAGTAGTGCCCCTCCGACAGTGCGGCACTCCCTCAGTAGTGCTCATCCGACAGTGCTGTGCTCCCTCAGTACTGCCCCTCGACAGTGCGGCACTCCCTCAGTCCTGCCTCTTCGACAGTGCGGCGCTCCCTCAGTACTGCCCCTCCGACAGTGCGGGGAACACTCAGTACTGCCCCTCCGACAGTTTAGCACTCCCTCAGTAGTGCCCCTCCGACAGTGCGGCGCTCCCTCAGTAGTGCCCCTCCGACAGTGCGACACTCCCTCAGTACTGCCCCTCCGACAGTGCGGCGTTTCCTCAGTACTGCCCCTCCGACTGTGCGACACTCCCTCAGTACTGCCCCTCCGACAGTGCGGCACTCCCTCAGTACTGCCCCTCCGAAAGTGCGGCGCTCCCTCAGTACTGCCCCTCCGACAGTGCGGCGCTCCCTCAATACTGCCCCTACGACAGTGCGGCGCTCCCTCAATACTTCCCCTCCGACATTGTGGCACTCCCTCAGTACTGCACCTCCCACAGTGCAACGCTCCCTCAGTACTGCCCCTCCGACAGTGCGGCACTCCCTCAGTACTGCCCCTCCGACAGTGCGGCACTGCCTCAGTACTGCCCATCCGACAGTGCGGTGCTCCCTCAGTACTGCCCCGCCGACAGTGCGGCACTCCCTCAGTACTGCCCCTCCGACAGTGCGGCACTCCCTCAGTACTGCCTCTCCGACAGTGCGGCGCTCCCTCAGTACTGCCCCTCCGACAATGCGGCGCTCCCTCAGTACTGCCCCTCCGACTGTGCGGCACTCCCTCAGTACTGTCCCTACGACAGCGCGGCTCTCCCTCAGTACTGCCCCTCCAACAGTGCAGCACTCCCTCAGTACTGCCCCTCCGACAGTGCAGCACTACCTCAGTAGTGCCCCTCCGACTGTGCGGCACTCCCTCAGTACTGCCTCTTCGATAGTGCGGCGCTCCCTCAGTACTGCCCCTCCGACAGTGGGGGGAACACTCAGTACTGCCCCTCCGACAGTGCAGCACTCCCTCAGTAGTGCCTCTCTGACAGTGCGGCGCACCCTCAGTACTGCCAGTCCGACAGTGCGACACTCCCTCAGTACTGCCACTCCGACAGTGCGGCACCCCCTCAGTACTGCCCCTCTAACAGTGCGACACTCCCTCAGTACTGCCCCTCCGACAGTGCGGCACTCCCTCAGTACTGCCCCTCTGACAGTGCGACACTCCCTCAGTACTACCCCTCCGACAGTGTGGCAGTCCCTCAGTACTGCCCTTCCGACAGTGCGGCACTCCCTCAGTAATGCCCCTCCGACAGTGCGGCACTCCCGCAGTACTGCCCCTCCGAAAGTGCGGCGCTCCCTCAGTATTGCCCCTCCGACAGTGCGGCGCTCCCTCAATACTTCCCCTCCGATATTGTGGCACTCCCTCAGTACTGCACCTCCCACAGTGCAACGCTCCCTCAGTACTGCCCCTCCGACAGTGCGGCACTCCCTCAGTACTGCCCCTCCGACAGTGCGGCGCTCCCTCAGTAGTGCCCCTCCGACAGTGCGGCGTTTCCCCAGTACTGCCCCTCCGACAGTGCGGCACTCCCTCAGTAATGCGCCTCCGACAGTGCGGCACTCCCTCAGCACTGCCCCTCCGACAGTGCGGCACTCCCTCAGTACTGCCCCTCCGACAGTGCGGCACTCCCTCAGTACTGCTCCTCCGACAGTGCGGCACTCCCTCAGTACTGCCTCTCCGACAGTGCGGCACTCCCTCAGTACTGCCCCTCCGACAATGCGGCGCCCCCTCAGTACTGCCCCTCCGACAGTGCGGCACTCCCTCAGTACTGTCCCTACGACAGTGCGGCACTCCCTCAGTACTGCCCCTCCGACAGTGCGGCACTCCCTCAGTACTGTCCCTACGACAGTGCGGCACTCCCTCAGTACTGCCCCTCCGACAGTGCAGCACTCCCTCAGTACTGCCCCTCCGACAGTGCGCACTCCATCAGTACTGCCCCTCCGACAGTGCGGCACTCCCTCAGTACTGCCCCTCCGACAGTGCGACACTCCCTCAGTACTGCCCCTCCGACAGTGCGGCACTCCCTCAGTACTGCCCCTCCGACATTGGGGTACTCCCTTAGTACTGCCCGACCGACAGTGCGGCACTCCCTCAGTACTGCCTCTTCGACAGTGCGGCGCTCCCTCAGTACTGCCTCTCCGACACTGCGGCACTCCCTCAGTACTGCCCCTCCGACAGTGCGGCACTCCCTCAGTACTGCCTCTCCGACACTGCGGCACTCCCTCAGTACTGCCCCTCCGACAATGCGGCGCTCCCTGAGTACTGCCCCTCCGACAGTGCGGCACTCCCTCAGTACTGCCCCTCCGACAGTTTGGCGCTCCCTCAGTATTGCCCCTCCGACAGTGCGGCACTCCCTCAGTACTGCTCCTCCGACAGTGCGGCTCTCCCTCAGTACTGCCCGTCCGACAGTGCGGCACTCCCTCAGTAGTGCTCGTCCGACAGTTTGGCGCTCCCTCAGTATTGCCTCTCCGACAGTGCGGCACTCCCTCAGTACTGCCCCTCCGACAGTGCGGCACTCCATCAGTAGTGCCCCTCCGACAGTGCGGCACTCCCTCAGTACTGCCCCTCCGACAGTGCGGCGCCCCCTCAGTATTGCCTCTCCGACAATGCGGCACTCCCTCAGTACTGCTCCGCCGACAATGCGGCGCTCCCTCAGTACTGCCCCTCCGACAGTGCGGCACTCCCTCAGTACTGTCCCTACGACAGTGCGGCACTCCCTCAGTACTGCCCCTCCGACAGTGCAGCACTCACTCAGTACTGCCCCTCTGACAGTGCAGCACTCCCTCAGTAGTGCCCCTCCGACAGTGCGGCACTCCCTCAGTAGTGCTCATCCGACAGTGCTGTGCTCCGTCAGTACTGCCCCTCGACAGTGCGGCACTCCCTCAGTCCTGCCTCTTCGACAGTGCGGCGCTCCCTCAGTACTGCCCCTCCGACAGTGCGGGGAACACTCAGTACTGCCCCTCCGACAGTTTAGCACTCCCTCAGTAGTGCCCCTCCGACAGTGCGGCGCTCCCTCAGTAGTACCCCTCCGACAGTGCGACACTCCCTCAGTACTGCCCCTCCGACAGTGCGGCGTTTCCTCAGTACTGCCCCTCCGACAGTGCGACACTCCCTCAGTACTGCCACTCCGACAGTGCGGCACTCCCTCAGTACTGCCCCTCCGAAAGTGCGGCTCTCCCTCAGTACTGCCCCTCCGACAGTGCGGCGCTCCCTCAATACTGCCCCTACGACAGTGCGGCGCTCCCTCAATACTTCCCCTCCGACATTGTGGCACTCCCTCAGTACTGCACCTCCCACAGTGCAACGCTCCCTCAGTACTGCCCCTCCGACAGTGCGGCACTCCCTCAGTACTGCCCCTCCGACAGTGCGGCACTGCCTCAGTACTGCCCATCCGACAGTGCGGCACTCCCTCAGTACTGCCCCTCCGACAATGCGGCACTCCCTCAGTACTTCCCCTCCGACATTGTGACACTCCCTCAGTACTGCACCTCCCACAGTGCAACGCTCCCTCAGTACTGCCCCTCCGACAATGCGGCACTCCCTCAGTACTTCCCCTCCGACATTGTGGCACTCCCTCAGTACTGCACCTCCCACAGTGCAACGCTCCCTCAGTACTGCCCCTCCGACAGTGCGGCACTCCCTCAGTACTGCCCCTCCGACAGTGCGGCACTGCCTCAGTACTGCCCATCCGACAGTGCGGTGCTCCCTCAGTACTGCCCCGCCGACAGTGCGGCACTCCCTCAGTACTGCCCCTCCGACAGTGCGGCACTCCCTCAGTACTGCCTCTCCGACAGTGCGGCGCTCCCTCAGTACTGCCCCTCCGACAATGCGGCGCTCCCTCAGTACTGCCCCTCCGACTGTGCGGCACTCCCTCAGTACTGTCCCTACGACAGCGCGGCTCTCCCTCAGTACTGCCCCTCCAACAGTGCAGCACTCCCTCAGTACTGCCCCTCCGACAGTGCAGCACGCCCTCAGTAGTGCCCCTCCGACTGTGCGGCACTCCCTCAGTACTGCCTCTTCGATAGTGCGGCGCTCCCTCAGTACTGCCCCTCCGACAGTGCGGGGAACACTCAGTACTGCCCCTCCGACAGTGCAGCACTCCCTCAGTAGTGCCTCTCTGACAGTGCGGCGCACCCTCAGTACTGCCAGTCCGACAGTGCGACACTCCCTCAGTACTGCCACTCCGACAGTGCGGCACTCCCTCAGTACTGCCCCTCTAACAGTGCGACACTCCCTCAGTACTGCCCCTCCGACAGTGCGGCACTCCCTCAGTACTGCCCCTCTGACAGTGCGACACTCCCTCAGTACTACCCCTCCGACAGTGCGGCAGTCCCTCAGTACTGCCCTTCCGACAGTGCGGCACTCCCTCAGTACTGCCCCTCCGACAGTGCGGCACTCCCGCAGTACTGCCCCTCCGAAAGTGCGGCGCTCCCTCAGTATTGCCCCTCCGACAGTGCGGCGCTCCCTCAATACTTCCCCTCCGACATTGTGGCACTCCCTCAGTACTGCACCTCCCACAGTGCAACGCTCCCTCAGTACTGCCCCTCCGACAGTGCGGCGCTCCCTCAGTAGTGCCCCTCCGACAGTGCGGCGTTTCCCCAGTACTGCCCCTCCGACAGTGCGGCACTCCCTCAGTAATGCGCCTCCGACAGTGCGGCACTCCCTCAGCACTGCCCCTCCGACAGTGCGGCACTCCCTCAGTACTGCCCCTCCGACAGTGCGGCACTCCCTCAGTACTGCTCCTCCGACAGTGCGGCACTCCCTCAGTACTGCCTCTCCGACAGTGCGGCACTCCCTCAGTACTGCCCCTCCGACAATGCGGCGCTCCCTCAGTACTGCCCCTCCGACAGTGCGGCACTCCCTCAGTACTGTCCCTACGACAGTGCGGCACTCCCTCAGTACTGCCCCTCCGACAGTGCAGCACTCTCTCAGTACTGCCCCTCCGACAGTGCGCACTCCATCAGTACTGCCCCTCCGACAGTGCGGCACTCCCTCAGTACTGCCCCTCCGACAGTGCGGCACTCCCTCAGTAGTGCTCATCCGACAGTGCGGCGCTCCCTCAGTACTGCCCCTCCGACAGTGCGGCGCTCCCTCAGTACAGCCCCTCCGACAGTGCTGCACTCCATCAGTCCTGCCTCTTCGACAGTGCGGCGCTCCCTCAGTACTGCCCCTCCGACAGTGCGGGGCACACTCAGTACTGCCCCTCCGACAGTGCAGCACTCCCTCAGTAGTGCCCTTCCGACAGTGCGGCGCTCCCTCAGTACTGTCAGTCCGACAGTGCAGCACTCCCTCAGTACTGCCCCTCCGACAGTGCGGCGTTTCCTCAGTACTACCCCTCCGACAGTGCGACACTCCCTCAGTACTGCCCCTCTGACAGTGCGGCACTCCCTCAGTACTGCCCCTCTGACAGTGCGACACACCCTCAGTACTACCCCTCCGACAGTGCGGCACTCCCTCAGTACTGCCCTTCCGACAGTGCGCGCTCCCTCAGTACTGCCCCTCCGAAAGTGCGGCGCTCCCTCAGTACTGCCCCTCCGACAGTGCGGCACTCCCTCCGTAATGCCCCTCCGACAGTGCAGCACTCCTTCAGTAGTGCCCCTCCGACAGTGCGGCACTCCCTCAGTACTGCCCCTCCGACAATGCGGTGCTCCCTCAGTACTGCCCCTCCAACAGTGCAGCACTCCCTCAGTACTGCCCCTCCGACAGTGCAGCACTCCCTCAGTAGTGCACCTCCGACTGTGCGGCACTCCCTCAGTACTGCCTCTTCGATAGTGCGGCGCTCCCTCAGTACTGCCCCTCCGACAGTGCGGGGAACACTCAGTACTGCCCCTACGACAGTGCGGCACTCCCTCAGTACTGCCCCTCTGACAGTGCGACACTCCCTCAGTACTGCCCCTCCGACAATGCGGCGCTCCCTCAGTACTGCCCCTCCGACAGTGCGGCACTCCCTCAGTACTGTCCCTACGACAGTGCGGCACTCCCTCAGTACTGCCCCTCCGACAGTGCAGCACTCCCTCAGTACTGCCCCTCCGACAGTGCGCACTCCATCAGTACTGCCCCTCCGACAGTGCGGCACTCCCTCAGTACTGCCCCTCCGACAGTGCGACACTCCCTCAGTACTGCCCCTCCGACAGTGCGGCACTCCCTCAGTACTGCCCCTCCGACAGTGCGGCACTCCCTTAGTACTGCCCGACCGACAGTGCGGCACTCCCTCAGTACTGCCTCTTCGACAGTGCGGCGCTCCCTCAGTACTGCTCCTCCGACAGTGCGGCTCTCCGTCAGTACTGCCCCTCCGACAGTGCGGCACTCCCTCAGTACTGTCCCGACGACAGTGCGGCACTCCCTCAGTACTGCCCCTCCGACAGTGCGGCACTCCCTCAGTACTGCCCCTCCGACAGTGCGGCACTCCCTCAGTACTGCCCCTCCGACAGTGCGACACTCCCTCAGTACTGCCCCTCCGACAGTGCGGCACTCCCTCAGTACTGCCTCTCCGACAGTGCGACACTCCCTCAGTACTGCCTCTCCGACAGTGCGGCACTCCCTCAGTACTGCCTCTTCAACAGTGCGGAGCTCCCTCAGTACTGCTCCTCCGACAGTGCGGCTCTCCCTCAGTACTGCCCCATCCGACAGTGCGGCACTCCCTCAGTAGTGCTCATCCGACAGTTTGGCGCTCCCTTAGTATTGCCCCTCCGACAGTGCGGCACTCCCTCAGTACTGCCCTTCGACAGTGCGGCACTCCATCAGTAGTGCCCCTCCGACAGTGCGGCGTTTCCTCAGTACTGCCCCTCCGACAGTGCGGCACTCCCTCAGTACTGCCCCTCCGACAGTGCGGCACTCCCTCAGTACTGCCCCTCCGACAGTGCGGCACTCCCTCAGTACTGCTCCTCCGACAGTACGGAACTCCCTCAGTACTGCCCCTCCGACAGTGCGGCACTCCCTCAGTACTGCCCCTCCGACAATGCGGCGCTCCCTCAGTACTGCCCCTCCGACAGTGCGGCACTCCCTCAGTACTGCTCCTCCGACAGTGCGGAACTCCCTCAGTACTGCCTCTCCAACAGTGCGGCACTCCCTCAGTACTGCTCCGCCGACAATGCGGCGCTCCCTCAGTACTGCCCCTCCGACAGTGCGGCACTCCCTCAGTACTGCTCCGCCGACAATGTGGCACTCCCTCAGTACTGCCTCTCCGACAGTGCGGCACTCGCTCAGTACTGCTCCGCCGACAGTGCGGCACTCCCTCAGTAATGCCCCTCCGACAGTGCGGCACTCCCTCAGTACTGCCCCTCCGACAGTGCGGCACTCCCTCAGTACTGCCCCTCCGACAGTGCGGCACTCCCTCAGTACTGTCCCTACGACAGTGCGGCACTCCCTCAGTACTGCCCCTCCGACAGTGCGGCTCTCCCTCAGTACTGCCCCTCCGACAGTGCGGCGCTCCCTCAGTATTGCCTCTCCGACAGTGCGGCACTCCCTCAGTACTGCCCCTCCGACAGTGCGGCACTCCCTCAGTACTGTCCCTACGACAGTGCGGCACTCC
This sequence comes from Pristiophorus japonicus, assembly GCF_044704955.1. Lineage (NCBI taxonomy): Eukaryota > Metazoa > Chordata > Chondrichthyes > Pristiophoridae > Pristiophorus > Pristiophorus japonicus. The sequence continues at coordinate 358,295 of NW_027254025.1, forward strand.
CTCAGTACTGCCCCTCCGACAGTGCGGCACTCCCTCAGTACTGCCCCTCCGACAGTGCAGCGCTCCCTCAGTAGTGCCCCTCCGACAGTGCGGCACTCCCTCAGTAGTGCTCATCCGACAGTGCTGTGCTCCCTCAGTACTGCCCCTCCGACAGTGCGCACTCCATCAGTACTGCCCCTCCGACAGTGCGGCACTCCCTCAGTACTGCCCCTCCGACAGTGCGACACTCACTCAGTACTGCCCCTCCGACAGTGCGGCACTCCCTCAGTACTGCCCCTCCGACAGTGCGGCACTCCCTCAGTAGTGCTCATCCGACAGTGCTGTGCTCCCTCAGTACTGCCCCTCCGACAATGCGGCGCTCCCTCAGTACTGCCCCTCCGACTGTGCGGCACTCCCTCAGTACTGTCCCTACGACAGCGCGGCTCTCCCTCAGTACTGCCCCTCCAACAGTGCAGCACTCCCTCAGTACTGCCCCTCCGACAGTGCAGCACGCCCTCAGTAGTGCCCCTCCGACTGTGCGGCACTCCCTCAGTACTGCCTCTTCGATAGTGCGGCGCTCCCTCAGTACTGCCCCTCCGACAGTGCGGGGAACACTCAGTACTGCCCCTCCGACAGTGCAGCACTCCCTCAGTAGTGCCTCTCTGACAGTGCGGCGCACCCTCAGTACTGCCAGTCCGACAGTGCGACACTCCCTCAGTACTGCCACTCCGACAGTGCGGCACTCCCTCAGTACTGCCCCTCTAACAGTGCGACACTCCCTCAGTACTGCCCCTCCGACAGTGCGGCACTCCCTCAGTACTGCCCCTCTGACAGTGCGACACTCCCTCAGTACTACCCCTCCGACAGTGCGGCAGTCCCTCAGTACTGCCCTTCCGACAGTGCGGCACTCCCTCAGTACTGCCCCTCCGACAGTGCGGCACTCCCGCAGTACTGCCCCTCCGAAAGTGCGGCGCTCCCTCAGTATTGCCCCTCCGACAGTGCGGCGCTCCCTCAATACTTCCCCTCCGACATTGTGGCACTCCCTCAGTACTGCACCTCCCACAGTGCAACGCTCCCTCAGTACTGCCCCTCCGACAGTGCGGCACTCCCTCAGTACTGCCCCTCCGACAGTGCGGCGCTCCCTCAGTAGTGCCCCTCCGACAGTGCGGCGTTTCCCCAGTACTGCCCCTCCGACAGTGCGGCACTCCCTCAGTAATGCGCCTCCGACAGTGCGGCACTCCCTCAGCACTGCCCCTCCGACAGTGCGGCACTCCCTCAGTACTGCCCCTCCGACAGTGCGGCACTCCCTCAGTACTGCTCCTCCGACAGTGCGGCACTCCCTCAGTACTGCCTCTCCGACAGTGCGGCACTCCCTCAGTACTGCCCCTCCGACAATGCGGCGCTCCCTCAGTACTGCCCCTCCGACAGTGCGGCACTCCCTCAGTACTGTCCCTACGACAGTGCGGCACTCCCTCAGTACTGCCCCTCCGACAGTGCAGCACTCTCTCAGTACTGCCCCTCCGACAGTGCGCACTCCATCAGTACTGCCCCTCCGACAGTGCGGCACTCCCTCAGTACTGCCCCTCCGACAGTGCGGCACTCCCTCAGTAGTGCTCATCCGACAGTGCGGCGCTCCCTCAGTACTGCCCCTCCGACAGTGCGGCGCTCCCTCAGTACAGCCCCTCCGACAGTGCTGCACTCCATCAGTCCTGCCTCTTCGACAGTGCGGCGCTCCCTCAGTACTGCCCCTCCGACAGTGCGGGGCACACTCAGTACTGCCCCTCCGACAGTGCAGCACTCCCTCAGTAGTGCCCTTCCGACAGTGCGGCGCTCCCTCAGTACTGTCAGTCCGACAGTGCAGCACTCCCTCAGTACTGCCCCTCCGACAGTGCGGCGTTTCCTCAGTACTACCCCTCCGACAGTGCGACACTCCCTCAGTACTGCCCCTCTGACAGTGCGGCACTCCCTCAGTACTGCCCCTCTGACAGTGCGACACACCCTCAGTACTACCCCTCCGACAGTGCGGCACTCCCTCAGTACTGCCCTTCCGACAGTGCGCGCTCCCTCAGTACTGCCCCTCCGAAAGTGCGGCGCTCCCTCAGTACTGCCCCTCCGACAGTGCGGCACTCCCTCCGTAATGCCCCTCCGACAGTGCAGCACTCCTTCAGTAGTGCCCCTCCGACAGTGCGGCACTCCCTCAGTACTGCCCCTCCGACAATGCGGTGCTCCCTCAGTACTGCCCCTCCAACAGTGCAGCACTCCCTCAGTACTGCCCCTCCGACAGTGCAGCACTCCCTCAGTAGTGCACCTCCGACTGTGCGGCACTCCCTCAGTACTGCCTCTTCGATAGTGCGGCGCTCCCTCAGTACTGCCCCTCCGACAGTGCGGGGAACACTCAGTACTGCCCCTACGACAGTGCGGCACTCCCTCAGTACTGCCCCTCTGACAGTGCGACACTCCCTCAGTACTGCCCCTCCGACAATGCGGCGCTCCCTCAGTACTGCCCCTCCGACAGTGCGGCACTCCCTCAGTACTGTCCCTACGACAGTGCGGCACTCCCTCAGTACTGCCCCTCCGACAGTGCAGCACTCCCTCAGTACTGCCCCTCCGACAGTGCGCACTCCATCAGTACTGCCCCTCCGACAGTGCGGCACTCCCTCAGTACTGCCCCTCCGACAGTGCGACACTCCCTCAGTACTGCCCCTCCGACAGTGCGGCACTCCCTCAGTACTGCCCCTCCGACAGTGCGGCACTCCCTTAGTACTGCCCGACCGACAGTGCGGCACTCCCTCAGTACTGCCTCTTCGACAGTGCGGCGCTCCCTCAGTACTGCTCCTCCGACAGTGCGGCTCTCCGTCAGTACTGCCCCTCCGACAGTGCGGCACTCCCTCAGTACTGTCCCGACGACAGTGCGGCACTCCCTCAGTACTGCCCCTCCGACAGTGCGGCACTCCCTCAGTACTGCCCCTCCGACAGTGCGGCACTCCCTCAGTACTGCCCCTCCGACAGTGCGACACTCCCTCAGTACTGCCCCTCCGACAGTGCGGCACTCCCTCAGTACTGCCTCTCCGACAGTGCGACACTCCCTCAGTACTGCCTCTCCGACAGTGCGGCACTCCCTCAGTACTGCCTCTTCAACAGTGCGGCGCTCCCTCAGTACTGCTCCTCCGACAGTGCGGCTCTCCCTCAGTACTGCCCCATCCGACAGTGCGGCACTCCCTCAGTAGTGCTCATCCGACAGTTTGGCGCTCCCTTAGTATTGCCCCTCCGACAGTGCGGCACTCCCTCAGTACTGCCCTTCGACAGTGCGGCACTCCATCAGTAGTGCCCCTCCGACAGTGCGGCGTTTCCTCAGTACTGCCCCTCCGACAGTGCGGCACTCCCTCAGTACTGCCCCTCCGACAGTGCGGCACTCCCTCAGTACTGCCCCTCCGACAGTGCGGCACTCCCTCAGTACTGCTCCTCCGACAGTACGGAACTCCCTCAGTACTGCCCCTCCGACAGTGCGGCACTCCCTCAGTACTGCCCCTCCGACAATGCGGCGCTCCCTCAGTACTGCCCCTCCGACAGTGCGGCACTCCCTCAGTACTGCTCCTCCGACAGTGCGGAACTCCCTCAGTACTGCCTCTCCAACAGTGCGGCACTCCCTCAGTACTGCTCCGCCGACAATGCGGCGCTCCCTCAGTACTGCCCCTCCGACAGTGCGGCACTCCCTCAGTACTGCTCCGCCGACAATGTGGCACTCCCTCAGTACTGCCTCTCCGACAGTGCGGCACTCGCTCAGTACTGCTCCGCCGACAGTGCGGCACTCCCTCAGTAATGCCCCTCCGACAGTGCGGCACTCCCTCAGTACTGCCCCTCCGACAGTGCGGCACTCCCTCAGTACTGCCCCTCCGACAGTGCGGCACTCCCTCAGTACTGTCCCTACGACAGTGCGGCACTCCCTCAGTACTGCCCCTCCGACAGTGCGGCTCTCCCTCAGTACTGCCCCTCCGACAGTGCGGCGCTCCCTCAGTATTGCCTCTCCGACAGTGCGGCACTCCCTCAGTACTGCCCCTCCGACAGTGCGGCACTCCCTCAGTACTGTCCCTACGACAGTGCGGCACTCCCTCAGTACTGCCCCTCCGACAGTGCGGCACTCCCTCAGTACTGCCCCTCCGACAGTGCAGCGCTCCCTCAGTAGTGCCCCTCCGACAGTGCGGCACTCCCTCAGTAGTGCTCATCCGACAGTGCTGTGCTCCCTCAGTACTGCCCCTCCGACAGTGCGCACTCCATCAGTACTGCCCCTCCGACAGTGCGGCACTCCCTCAGTACTGCCCCTCCGACAGTGCGACACTCACTCAGTACTGCCCCTCCGACAGTGCGGCACTCCCTCAGTACTGTCCCTACGACAGTGCGGCACTCCCTCAGTACTGCCCCTCCGACAGTGCAGCACTCCCTCAGTACTGCCCCTCCGACAGTGCGGCACTCCCTCAGTACTGCCCCTCCGACAGTGCGGCACTCCCTCAGAACTGCCCCTCCGACAGTGCGGCACTCCCTCAGTACTGCCTCTTCGATAGTGCGGCGCTCCCTCAGTACTGCCCCTCCGACAGTGCGGGGAACACTCAGTACTGCCCCTCCGACAGTGCAGCACTCCCTCAGTAGTGCCCGTCTGACAGTGCGGCGCTCCCTCAGTACTGCCAGTCCGAAAGTGCGACACTCCCTCAGTACTGCCACTCCGACAGTGCGACACTCCCTCAGTACTGCCCCTCTGACAGTGCAACACTCCCTCAGTACTGCCACTCCGACAGTGCGGCACTCCCTCAGTACTGCCCCTCTGACAGTGCGACATTCCCTCAGTACTACCCCTCCGACAGTGCGGCACTCCCTCAGTACTGCCCTTCCGACAGTGCGGCACTCCCTCAGTACTGCCCTTCCGACAGTGTGGCGCTCCCGCAGTACTGCCCCTCCGAAAGTGCGGCGCTCCCTCAGTACTGCCCCTCCGACAGTGCGGCGCTCCCTCAATACTTCCCCTCCGACATTGTGGCACTCCCTCAGTACTGCACCTCCCACAGTGCAACGCTCCCTCAGTACTGCCCCTCCGACAGTGCGGCACTCCCTCAGTACTGCCCCTCCGACAGTGCGACACTCACTCAGTACTGCCCCTCCGACAGTGCGGCACTCCCTCAGTACTGTCCCTACGACAGTGCGGCACTCCCTCAGTACTGCCCCTCCGACAGTGCAGCACTCCCTCAGTACTGCCCCTCCGACAGTGCGGCACTCCCTCAGTACTGCCCCTCCGACAGTGCGGCACTCCCTCAGAACTGCCCCTCCGACAGTGCGGCGCTCCCTCAATACTTCCCCTCCGACATTGTGGCACTCCCTCAGTACTGCACCTCCCACAGTGCAACGCTCCCTCAGTACTGCCCCTCCGACAGTGCGGCACTCCCACAGTACTGCCCCTCCGACAGTGTGGCGCTCCCTCAGTAGTGCCCCTCCGACAGTGCGGCGTTTCCCCAGTACTGCCCCTCCGACAGTGTGGCGCTCCCTCAGTAGTGCCCCTCCGACAGTGCGGCGTTTCCCCAGTACTGCCCCTCCGACAGTGTGGCGCTCCCTCAGTAGTGCCCCTCCGACAGTGCGGCGTTTCCCCAGTACTGCCCCTCCGACAGTACGACACTCCCTCAGTAATGCGCCTCCGACAGTGCGGCACTCCCTCAGTACTGCCCCTCCGACAGTGCGGCACTCCCTCAGTACTGCCCCTCCGACAGTGCGGCACTCCCTCAGTAGTGCTCATCCGACAGTGCGGCACTCCCTCAGTACTGCCCCTCCGACAGTGCGACACTCCCTCAGTACTGCCCCTCCGACAGTGCGACACTCCCTCAGTACTGCCCCTCCGACAGTGCGGCACTCCCTCAGTAGTGCTCATCCGACAGTGCGGCACTCCCTCAGTACTGCCCCTCCGACAGTGCGACACTCCCTCAGTACTGCCCCTCCGACAGTGCGACACTCCCTCAGTACTGCCCCTCCGACAGTGCGGCACTCCCTCAGTACTGCCCCTCCGACAGTGCGGCACTCCCTCAGTAGTGCTCATCCGACAGTGCGGCGCTCCCTCAGTACTGCCCCTCCGACAGTGCGACACTCCCTCAGTACTGCCCATCCGACAATGCGGTGCTCCCTCAGTACTGCCCCGCCGACAGTGCGGCACTCCCTCAGTACTGCCCCTCCGACAGTGCGGCACTCCCTCAGTACTGCCTCTCCGACAGTGCGGCACTCCCTCAGTACTGCCCCTCCGACAATGCGGCGCTCCCTCAGTACTGCCCCTCCGACTGTGCGGCACTCCCTCAGTACTGTCCCTACGACAGCGCGGCTCTCCCTCAGTACTGCCCCTCCGACAGTGCAGCACTCCCTCAGTACTGCCCCTCCGACAGTGCAGCACTCCCTCAGTAGTGCCCCTCCGACAGTGCGGCACTCCCTCAGTACTGCCTCTTCGATAGTGCGGCGCTCCCTCAGTACTGCCCCTCCGACAGTGCGGGAACACTCAGTACTGCCCCTCCGACAGTGCAGCACTCCCTCAGTAGTGCCCCTCTGACAGTGCGGCGCTCCCTCAGTACTGCCCCTCTGTCAGTGCGACACTCCCTCAGTACTGCCCCTCCGACAGTGCGGCACTCCCTCAGTACTGCCCCTCTGACAGTGCGACACTCCCTCAGTACTACCCCTCCGACAGTGCGGCAGTCCCTCAGTACTGCCCTTCCGACAGTGCGCGCTCCCGCAGTACTGCCCCTCCGAAAGTGCGGCGCTCCCTCAGTACTGCCCCTCTGACAGTGCGGCGCTCCCTCAATACTTCCCCTCCGACATTGTGGCACTCCCTCAGTACTGCACCTCCCACAGTGCAACGCTCCCTCAGTACTGCCCCTCCGACAGTGCGGCACTCCCTCAGCACTGCCCCTCCGAAAGTGCGGCACTCCCTCAGTACTGCCCCTCCGACAGTGCGGCACTCCCTCAGTACTGCTCCTCCGACAGTGCGGCACTCCCTCAGTACTGCCTCTCCGACAGTGCGGCGCTCCCTCAGTACCGCCCCTCCGACAATGCGGCGCTCCCTCAGTACTGCCCCTCCGACAGTGCGGCACTCCCTCAGTACTGTCCCTACGACAGTGCGGCACTCTCTCAGTACTGCCCATCCGACAGTGCAGCACTCTCTCAGTACTGCCCCTCCGACAGTGCGCACTCCATCAGTACTGCCCCTCCGACAGTGCGGCACTCCCTCAGTACTGCCCATCCGACAGTGCGACACTCCCTCAGTACTGCCCCTCCGACAGTGCGGCACTCCCTCAGTAGTGCTCATCCGACAGTGCGGCGCTCCCTCAGTACTGCCCCTCCGACAGTGCGGCACTCCATCAGTCCTGCCTCTTCGACAGTGCGGCGCTCCCTCAGTACTGCCCCTCCAACAGTGCGGGGCACACTCAGTACTGCCCCTCAGACAGTGCAGCACTCCCTCAGTAGTGCCCCTCCGACAGTGCGGCGCTCCCTCAGTACTGTCAGTCCGGCAGTGCAGCACTCCCTCAGTACTGCCCCTCCGACAGTGCGGCACTCCCTCAGTACTGTCAGTCCGACAGTGCGACGCTCCCTCAGTACTGCCCCTCCGACAGTGCGGCGTTTCCTCAGTACTACCCCTCCGACAGTGCGACACTCGCTCAGTACTGCCCCTCTGACTGTGCGACACTCACTCAGTACTGCCCCTCCGACAGTGCTGCACTCCCTCAGTACTGCCCCTCTGACAGTGCGACACTCCCTCAGTACTACCCCTTCGACAGTGCGGCACTCCCTCAGTACTGCCCTTCCGACAGTGCGCGCTCCCTCAGTACTGCCCCTCCGAAAGTGCGGCGCTACCTCAGTACTGCCCCTCCGACAGTGCGGCACTCCCTCAGTACTGCCCTTCCGACAGTGCGCGCTCCCTCAGTACTGCCCCTCTGAAAGTGCGGCACTCCCTCAGTACTGCCGCTCCGACAGTGCAGCACTCCCTCAGTACTGCCCCTCCGACAGTGCAGCACTCCCTCAGTACTGCCTCTTCGATAGTGCGGCACTCCCTCAGTACTGCCCCTCCGACAATGCGGCGCTCCCTCAGTACTGCCCCTCCGACAGTGCGGCACTCCATCAGTACTCCCAGTCCGACAGTGCCACACTCCCTCAGTACTGCCACTCCGACAGTGCGGCACTCCCTCAGTACAGCCCCTCCGACAATGCGACACTCCCTCAGTACTGCCCCTCCGACAGTGCGGCACTCCCTCAGTAATGCCCCTCCGACAGTGCGGCACTCCCTCAGTACTGCCCCTCCGACAGTGCGGCACTCCCTCAGTAATGCCCCTCCGACAGTGCGGCACTCCCTCTGTACTGCCCTTCCGACAGTGCGCGATCCCTCAGTACTGCCCCTCCGACAGTGCGGCACTCCCTCAGTACAGCCCCTCCGACAATGCGACACTCCCTCAGTACTGCCCCTCCGACAGTGCGGCACTCCCTCAGTAATGCCCCTCCGACAGTGCGGCACTCCCTCAGTACTGCCCCTCCGACAGTGCGACGCTCCCTCAGTACTGCCCCTCGACAGTGCGGAGCTCGCTCAATACTGCCCCTCCGACAGTGCGACACTCCCTCAGTACTGCCACTCCGACAGTGCGGCCCTCCCTCAGTACTGCCCCTCTGACAGTGCGACACTCCCTCAGTACTGCCCCTCCGACAGTGCGGCACTCCCTCAGTACTGCCCCTCCGACAGTGCGGCACTCCCTCAGTACTGCCCCTCCGACAGTGCGGCACTTCCTCAGTAGTGCACATCCGACAGTGCAGCACTCCCTCAGTAGTGCCCCTCCGACAGTGCGGCACTCCCTCAGTACTGCCCCTCAGACAGTGCGGCACTCCCTCAGTACTGCCCCTCCGACAGTGCGACACTCCCTCAGTACTGCCACTCCGACAGTGCGGCCCTCCCTCAGTACTGCCCCTCTGACAGTGCGACACTCCCTCAGTACTGCCCCTCCGACAGTGCGGCACTCCCTCAGTACTGCCCTTCTGACAGTGCGACACTCCCTCAGTACTACCCCTCCGACAGTGTGGCACTCCCTCAGTACTGCCCTTCCGACAGTGCGCGCTCCCTCAGTACTGCCCCTCCGAAAGTGCGGCGCTCCCTCAGTACTGCCCCTCCGAAAGTGCGGCGCTCCCTCAATACTTCCCCTCCGACATTGTGGCACTCCCTCAGTACTGCACCTCCCACAGTGCAACGCTCGCTCAGTACTGCCCCTCCGACAGTGCGGCACTCCCTCAGTACTGCCCCTCCGACAGTGCAGCACTCCCTCAGTTGTGCCCCTCCGACAGTGCGGCACACCCTCAGTAGTGCTCATCCGACAGTGCGGCGCTCCCTCAGTACTGCCCCTCCGACAGTGCGGCACTCCATCAGTACTGCCAGTCCGACAGTGCGACACTCCCTCAGTGCTGCCCCTCCGACACTGCGGCGTTTCCTCAGTACTGCCCCTCCGACAGTGCGACACTCCCTCAGTACTGCCCCTCCGACAGTGCGGCACTCCCTCAGAACTGTCCCTACGACAGTGCGGCACTCCCTCAGTACTGCCCCTCCGACAGTTCAGCACTCCCTCAGTACTGCCCCTCCGACAGTGCAGCTCTCCCTCATTAGTACCCCTCCGACAGTGCGGCACTCCCTCAGTACTGCCCCTCCGACAATGCGGTGCTCCCTCAGTACTGCCCCTCCGACAGTGCGGCACTCCCTCAGTACTGTCCCTACGACAGCGCGGCTCTCAATCAGTACTGCCCCTACGTCAGTGCAGCACTCCCTCAGTAGTGCCCCTCCGACAGTGCGACACTCCCTCAGTACTGCCGCTCCGACAGTGCGGCACTCCCTCAGTACTACCCCTCCGACAGTGCGGCACTCCCTCAGTACTGCCCTTCCGACAGTGCGGCACTCCCTCAGTACTGCCCCTCCGAAAGTGCGGCGCTCCCTCAGTACTGTCTCTACGACAGCGCGGCTCTCCATCAGTACTGCCCCTCCGACAGTGCGGCACGCCCTCAGTACTGCCCCTCCGACAGTGCAGCACTCCCTCAGTACTGCCCCTCCGAAAGTGCGGCGCTCCCTCAGTACTGTCCCTACGACAGCGCGGCTCTCCATCAGTACTGCCCCTCCGACAGTGCGGCACTCCCTCAGTACTGCCCCTCCGACAGTGCGGCACTCCCTCAGTACTGCCCCTCCGACAGTGCGGCACTCCCTCAGTACTGTCCCTACGACAGCGCGGCTCTCCATCAGTACTGCCCCTACGTCAGTGCAGCACTCCCTCAGTAGTGCCCCTCCGACAGTGCGACACTCCCTCAGTACTGCCGCTCCGACAGTGCGGCACTCCCTCAGTACTGCCCCTCTGACAGTGCGACACTCCCTCAGAACTATCCCTCCGACAGTGCGGCACTCCCTCAGTACTGCCCTTCCGACAGTGCGGCACTCCCTCAGTACTGCCCCTCCGAAAGTGCGGCGCTCCCTCAGTACTGTCTCTACGACAGCGCGGCTCTCCAACAGTACTGCCCCTCCGACAGTGCGGCACTCCCTCAGTACTGCCCCTCCGACAGTGCAGCACTCCCTCAGTACTGCCCCTCCGAAAGTGCGGCGCTCCCTCAGTACTGTCCCTACAACAGCGCGGCCCTCCATCAGTACTGCCCCTCCGACAGTGCCCCACTCCCTCAGTACTGCCCCTCCGACAGTGCGGCACTCCCTCAGTACTGCTCCTCCGACAGTGCGGCGCTCCCTCAGTACTGCCCCTCCGACAGTACGACACTCCCTCAGTACTGCCCCTCCGACAGGTCGGCACTCCCTCAGTACTGCCCCTCTGACAGTGCGACACTCCCTCAGTACTACCCCTCCGACAGTGCGGCACTCCCTCAGTACTGCCCTTCCGACAGTGCGGCACTCCCTCAGTACTGCCCCTCCGAAAGTGCGGTGCTCCCTCAGTACTGTCCCTACGACAGCGCGGCTCTCCATCAGTACTGCCCCTCCGACAGTGCGGCACTCCCTCAGTACTGCCCCTCCGACAGTGCAGCACTCCCTCAGTACTGCCGCTCCGAAAGTGCGGCGCTCCCTCAGTACTGTCCCTACGACAGCGCGGCTCTCCATCAGTACTGCCCCACCGACAGTGCGGCACTCCCTCAGTACTGCCCCTCCGACAGTGCAGCACTCCCTCAGTACTGCCCCTCCGAAAGTGCGGCGCTCCCTCAGTACTGTCCCTATGACAGCGCGGTTCTCCATCAGTACTGCCCCTCCGACAGTGCAGCACTCCCTCAGTACTGCCCCTCCGACAGTGCAGCACTCCCTCAGTAGTGCCCCTCCGACAGTGCGGCACTCCCTCAGTACTGCCTCTTCGATAGTGCGGCGCTCCCTCAGTACTGCCCCTCCGACAGTGCGGGAACACTCAGTACTGCCCCTCCGACAGTGCGGCACTCCCTCAGTACTGTCCCTACGACAGCGCGGCTCTCCATCAGTACTGCCCCTACGTCAGTGCAGCACTCCCTCAGTAGTGCCCCTCCGACAGTGCGACACTCCCTCAGTACTGCCGCTCCGACAGTGCGGCACTCCCTCAGTACTGCCCCTCTGACAGTGCGACACTCCCTCAGTACTATCCCTCCGACAGTGCGGCACTCCCTCAGTACTGCCCTTCCGACAGTGCGGCACTCCCTCAGTACTGCCCCTCCGAAAGTGCGGCGCTCCCTCAGTACTGTCTCTACGACAGCGCGGCTCTCCAACAGTACTGCCCCTCCGACAGTGCGGCACTCCCTCAGTACTGCCCCTCCGACAGTGCAGCACTCCCTCAGTACTGCCCCTCCGAAAGTGCGGCGCTCCCTCAGTACTGTCCCTACAACAGCGCGGCCCTCCATCAGTACTGCCCCTCCGACAGTGCCCCACTCCCTCAGTACTGCCCCTCCGACAGTGCGGCACTCCCTCAGTACTGCTCCTCCGACAGTGCGGCGCTCCCTCAGTACTGCCCCTCCGACAGTACGACACTCCCTCAGTACTGCCCCTCCGACAGGTCGGCACTCCCTCAGTACTGCCCCTCTGACAGTGCGACACTCCCTCAGTACTACCCCTCCGACAGTGCGGCACTCCCTCAGTACTGCCCTTCCGACAGTGCGGCACTCCCTCAGTACTGCCCCTCCGAAAGTGCGGTGCTCCCTCAGTACTGTCCCTACGACAGCGCGGCTCTCCATCAGTACTGCCCCTCCGACAGTGCGGCACTCCCTCAGTACTGCCCCTCCGACAGTGCAGCACTCCCTCAGTACTGCCGCTCCGAAAGTGCGGCGCTCCCTCAGTACTGTCCCTACGACAGCGCGGCTCTCCATCAGTACTGCCCCACCGACAGTGCGGCACTCCCTCAGTACTGCCCCTCCGACAGTGCAGCACTCCCTCAGTACTGCCCCTCCGAAAGTGCGGCGCTCCCTCAGTACTGTCCCTATGACAGCGCGGTTCTCCATCAGTACTGCCCCTCCGACAGTGCAGCACTCCCTCAGTACTGCCCCTCCGACAGTGCAGCACTCCCTCAGTAGTGCCCCTCCGACAGTGCGGCACTCCCTCAGTACTGCCTCTTCGATAGTGCGGCGCTCCCTCAGTACTGCCCCTCCGACAGTGCGGGAACACTCAGTACTGCCCCTCCGACAGTGCAGCACTCCCTCAGTAGTGCCCCTCTGACAGTGCGGCGCTCCCTCAGTACTGCCCCTCTGTCAGTGCGACACTCCCTCAGTACTGCCCCTCCGACAGTGCGGCACTCCCTCAGTACTGCCCCTCTGACAGTGCGACACTCCCTCAGTACTACCCCTCCGACAGTGCGGCAGTCCCTCAGTACTGCCCTTCCGACAGTGCGCGCTCCCGCAGTACTGCCCCTCCGACAGTGCGGCACTCCCTCAGTACTGCACCTCCCACAGTGCAGCACTCCCTCAGTACTGCCCCTCCGAAAGTGTGGCGCTCCCTCAGTACTGCCCCTCTGACAGTGCGGCACTCCCTCAGTACTGCCTCTCCGACAGTGCGGCGCTCCCTCAGTACCGCCCCTCCGACAATGCGGCGCTCCCTCAGTACTGCCCCTCCGACAGTGCGGCACTCCCTCAGTACTGTCCCTACGACAGTGCGGCACTCTCTCAGTACTGCCCATCCGACAGTGCAGCACTCTCTCAGTACTGCCCCTCCGACAGTGCGCACTCCATCAGTACTGCCCCTCCGACAGTGCGGCACTCCCTCAGTACTGCCCATCCGACAGTGCGACACTCCCTCAGTACTGCCCCTCCGACAGTGCGGCACTCCCTCAGTAGTGCTCATCCGACAGTGCGGCGCTCCCTCAGTACTGCCCCTCCGACTGTGCGGCACTTCATCAGTCCTGCCTCTTCGACAGTGCGGCGCTCCCTCAGTACTGCCCCTCCAACAGTGCGGGGCACACTCAGTACTGCCCCTCAGACAGTGCAGCACTCCCTCAGTAGTGCCCCTCCGACAGTGCGGCGCTCCCTCAGTACTGTCAGTCCGGCAGTGCAGCACTCCCTCAGTACTGCCCCTCCGACAGTGCGGCACTCCCTCAGTACTGTCAGTCCGACAGTGCGACACTCCCTCAGTACTGCCCCTCCGACAGTGCTGCACTCCCTCAGTACTGCCCCTCTGACAGTGCGACACTCCCTCAGTACTACCCCTTCGACAGTGCGGCACTCCCTCAGTACTGCCCTTCCGACAGTGCGCGCTCCCTCAGTACTGCCCCTCCGAAAGTGCGGCGCTCCCTCAGTACTGCCCCTCCGACAGTGCGGCACTCCCTCAGTACTGCCCTTCCGACAGTGCGCGCTCCCTCAGTACTGCCCCTCTGAAAGTGCGGCACTCCCTCAGTACTGCCGCTCCGACAGTGCAGCACTCCCTCAGTACTGCCCCTCCGACAGTGCAGCACTCCCTCAGTAGTGCTCATCCAACAGTGCGGCGCTCACTCAGTACTGCCCCTCCGACAGTGCGGCACTCCATCAGTACTCCCAGTCCGACAGTGCCACACTCCCTCAGTACTGCCCCTCCGACAGTACGGTACTCCCTCAGTGCTGCCCCTCCGACAGTTCGGCGATCCCTCAATACTTGCCCTCCGACAGTGCGGCACTCCCTCAGTACTGCCCCTCCGACAGTGCAGCACTCCCTCAGTACTGTCCCTCCTACAGTGCGGCACTCCCTCAGTACTGCCCCTCCGACAGTGCGGCACTCCCTCAGTACTGCCCCTCCGACAGTGCAGCACTCCCTCAGTACTGCCCCTCCTACAGTGCGGCACTCCCTCAGTACTGCCCCTCCGACAGTGCGGCACTCCCTCAGTACTGCCCCTCCGACAGTGCGGCACTCCCTCAGTACTGCCCATCCGACAGTGCGGCACTCCCTCGGTACTGCCTCTTCGATAGTGCGGCGCTCCCTCAGTACTGCTCCTCCGACAGTGCGGCACTCCCTCAGTACTGCCCCTCCGACAGGGTGGCACTCCCTCAGTACTGCCCCTCCGACAGTGTGGCACTCCCTCAGTACTGCTCCTCAAACAGTGCGGCGCTCCCTCTGTACTGCCCCTCCGACAGGGCGGCACTCCCTCAGTAGTGCCCATCCGACAGTTCGGCACTCCCTCAGTACTGCCCCTCCGACAGTGCGGAGCACACTCAGTACTGCCCCTCCGACAGTGCAACACTCCCTCAGTACTGCCCCTCCGACAGTGCGACACTCCCTCAGTACTGCCACTCCGACAGTGCGGCACTCCCTCAGTACAGCCCCTCCGACAATGCGACACTCCCTCAGTACTGCCCCTCCGACAGTGCGGCACTCCCTCAGTAATGCCCCTCCGACAGTGCGGCACTCCCTCAGTACTGCCCCTCCGACAGTGCGGCACTCCCTCAGTAATGCCCCTCCGACAGTGCGGCACTCCCTCAGTACTGCCCTTCCGACAGTGCGCGATCCCTCAGTACTGCCCTCCGACAGTGCGGCGCTCCCTCAGTACTGCCCCTCGACAGTGCGGAGCTCGCTCAATACTGCCCCTCCGACAGTGCGACACTCCCTCAGTACTGCCACTCCGACAGTGCGGCCCTCCCTCAGTACTGCCCCTCTGACAGTGCGACACTCCCTCAGTACTGCCCCTCCGACAGTGCGGCACTCCCTCAGTACTGCCCCTCCGACAGTGCGGCACTCCCTCAGTACTGCCCCTCCGACAGTGCGGCACTTCCTCAGTAGTGCACATCCGACAGTGCAGCACTCCCTCAGTAGTGCCCCTCCGACAGTGCGGCACTCCCTCAGTACTGCCCCTCAGACAGTGCGGCACTCCCTCAGTACTGCCCCTCCGACAGTGCGACACTCCCTCAGTACTGCCACTCCGACAGTGCGGCCCTCCCTCAGTACTGCCCCTCTGACAGTGCGACACTCCCTCAGTACTGCCCCTCCGACAGTGCGGCACTCCCTCAGTACTGCCCTTCTGACAGTGCGACACTCCCTCAGTACTACCCCTCCGACAGTGTGGCACTCCCTCAGTACTGCCCTTCCGACAGTGCGCGCTCCCTCAGTACTGCCCCTCCGAAAGTGCGGCGCTCCCTCAGTACTGCCCCTCCGAAAGTGCGGCGCTCCCTCAATACTTCCCCTCCGACATTGTGGCACTCCCTCAGTACTGCACCTCCCACAGTGCAACGCTCGCTCAGTACTGCCCCTCCGACAGTGCGGCACTCCCTCAGTAGTGCTCATCCGACAGTGCGGCGCTCCCTCAGTACTGCCCCTCCGACAGTGCGGCACTCCATCAGTACTGCCAGTCCGACAGTGCGACACTCCCTCAGTGCTGCCCCTCCGACAGTGCGGCGTTTCCTCAGTACTGCCCCTCCGACAGTGCGACACTCCCTCAGTACTGCCCCTCCGACAGTGCGGCACTCCCTCAGAACTGTCCCTACGACAGTGCGGCACTCCCTCAGTACTGCCCCTCCGACAGTTCAGCACTCCCTCAGTACTGCCCCTCCGACAGTGCAGCTCTCCCTCATTAGTACCCCTCCGACAGTGCGGCACTCCCTCAGTACTGCCCCTCCGACAATGCGGTGCTCCCTCAGTACTGCCACTCCGAAAGTGCGGCGCTCCCTCAATACTTCCCCTCCGACATTGTGGCACTCCCTCAGTACTGCACCTCCCACAGTGCAACGCTCGCTCAGTACTGCCCCTCCGACAGTGCGGCACTCCCTCAGTAGTGCTCATCCGACAGCGCGGCTCTCAATCAGTACTGCCCCTACGTCAGTGCAGCACTCCCTCAGTAGTGCCCCTCCGACAGTGCGACACTCCCTCAGTACTGCCGCTCCGACAGTGCGGCACTCCCTCAGTACTGCCCCTCTGACAGTGCGACACTCCCTCAGTACTACCCCTCCGACAGTGCGGCACTCCCTCAGTACTGCCCTTCCGACAGTGCGGCACTCCCTCAGTACTGCCCCTCCGAAAGTGCGGCGCTCCCTCAGTACTGTCTCTACGACAGCGCGGCTCTCCATCAGTACTGCCCCTCCGACAGTGCGGCACGCCCTCAGTACTGCCCCTCCGACAGTGCAGCACTCCCTCAGTACTGCCCCTCCGAAAGTGCGGCGCTCCCTCAGTACTGTCCCTACGACAGCGCGGCTCTCCATCAGTACTGCCCCTCCGACAGTGCGGCACTCCCTCAGTACTGCCCCTCCGACAGTGCGGCACTCCCTCAGTACTGCCCCTCCTACAGTGCGGCACTCCCTCAGTACTGTCCCTACGACAGCGCGGCTCTCCATCAGTACTGCCCCTACGTCAGTGCAGCACTCCCTCAGTAGTGCCCCTCCGACAGTGCGACACTCCCTCAGTACTGCCGCTCCGACAGTGCGGCACTCCCTCAGTACTGCCCCTCTGACAGTGCGACACTCCCTCAGTACTACCCCTCCGACAGTGCGGCACTCCCTCAGTACTGCCCTTCCGACAGTGCGGCACTCCCTCAGTACTGCCCCTCCGAAAGTGCGGCGCTCCCTCAGTACTGTCTCTACGACAGCGCGGCTCTCCATCAGTACTGCCCTTCCGACAGTGCGGCACGCCCTCAGTACTGCCCCTCCGACAGTGCAGCACTCCCTCAGTACTGCCCCTCCGAAAGTGCGGCGCTCCCTCAGTACTGTCCCTACGACAGCGCGGCTCTCCATCAGTACTGCCCCTCCGACAGTGCGGCACTCCCTCAGTACTGCCCCTCCGACAGTGCGGCACTCCCTCAGTACTGCCCCTCCGACAGTGCGGCACTCCCTCAGTACTGTCCCTACGACAGCGCGGCTCTCCATCAGTACTGCCCCTACGTCAGTGCAGCACTCCCTCAGTAGTGCCCCTCCGACAGTGCGACACTCCCTCAGTACTGCCGCTCCGACAGTGCGGCACTCCCTCAGTACTGCCCCTCTGACAGTGCGACACTCCCTCAGTACTATCCCTCCGACAGTGCGGCACTCCCTCAGTACTGCCCTTCCGACAGTGCGGCACTCCCTCAGTACTGCCCCTCCGAAAGTGCGGCGCTCCCTCAGTACTGTCTCTACGACAGCGCGGCTCTCCAACAGTACTGCCCCTCCGACAGTGCGGCACTCCCTCAGTACTGCCCCTCCGAAAGTGCAGCACTCCCTCAGTACTGCCCCTCCGAAAGTGCGGCGCTCCCTCAGTACTGTCCCTACGACAGCGCGGCCCTCCATCAGTACTGCCCCTCCGACAGTGCCCCACTCCCTCAGTACTGCCCCTCCGACAGTGCGGCACTCCCTCAGTACTGCTCCTCCGACAGTGCGGCGCTCCCTCAGTACTGCCCCTCCGACAGTACGACACTCCCTCAGTACTGCCCCTCCGACAGGTCGGCACTCCCTCAGTACTGCCCCTCTGACAGTGCGACACTCCCTCAGTACTACCCCTCCGACAGTGCGGCACTCCCTCAGTACTGCCCTTCCGACAGTGCGGCACTCCCTCAGTACTGCCCCTCCGAAAGTGCGGTGCTCCCTCAGTACTGTCCCTACGACAGCGCGGCTCTCCATCAGTACTGCCCCTCCGACAGTGCGGCACTCCCTCAGTACTGCCCCTCCGACAGTGCAGCACTCCCTCAGTACTGCCGCTCCGAAAGTGCGGCGCTCCCTCAGTACTGTCCCTACGACAGCGCGGCTCTCCATCAGTACTGCCCCACCGACAGTGCGGCACTCCCTCAGTACTGCCCCTCCGACAGTGCAGCACTCCCTCAGTACTGCCCCTCCGAAAGTGCGGCGCTCCCTCAGTACTGTCCCTATGACAGCGCGGTTCTCCATCAGTACTGCCCCTCCAACAGTGCAGCACTCCCTCAGTACTGCCCCTCCGACAGTGCAGCACTCCCTCAGTAGTGCCCCTCCGACAGTGCGGCACTCCCTCAGTACTGCCTCTTCGATAGTGCGGCGCTCCCTCAGTACTGCCCCTCCGACAGTGCGGGAACACTCAGTACTGCCCCTCCGACAGTGCAGCACTCCCTCAGTAGTGCCCCTCTGACAGTGCGGCGCTCCCTCAGTACTGCCCCTCTGTCAGTGCGACACTCCCTCAGTACTGCCCCTCCGACAGTGCGGAACTCCCTCAGTACTGCCCCTCTGACAGTGCGACACTCCCTCAGTACTACCCCTCCGACAGTGCGGCAGTCCCTCAGTACTGCCCTTCCGACAGTGCGCGCTCCCGCAGTACTGCCCCTCCGAAAGTGCGGCGCTCCCTCAGTACTGCCCCTCTGACAGTGCGGCGCTCCCTCAATACTTCCCCTCCGACATTGTGGCACTCCCTCAGTACTGCACCTCCCACAGTGCAACGCTCCCTCAGTACTGCCCCTCCGACAGTGCGGCACTCCCCCAGCACTGCCCCTCCGACAGTGCGGCACTCCCTCAGTACTGCCCCTCCGACAGTGCGGCACTCCCTCAGTACTGCTCCTCCGACAGTGCGGCACTCCCTCAGTACTGCCTCTCCGACAGTGCGGCGCTCCCTCAGTACCGCCCCTCCGACAATGCGGCGCTCCCTCAGTACTGCCCCTCCGACAGTGCGGCACTCCCTCAGTACTGTCCCTACGACAGTGCGGCACTCTCTCAGTACTGCCCATCCGACAGTGCAGCACTCTCTCAGTACTGCCCCTCCGACAGTGCGCACTCCATCAGTACTGCCCCTCCGACAGTGCGGCACTCCCTCAGTACTGCCCATCCGACAGTGCGACACTCCCTCAGTACTGCCCCTCCGACAGTGCGGCACTCCCTCAGTACTGCCCCTCCGACTGTGCGGCACTCCCTCAGTACTGCCACTCCGACAGTGCGGCACTCCCTCAGTAGTGCTCATCCGACAGTGCGGCGCTCCCTCAGTACTGCCCCTCCGACTGTGCGGCACTCCATCAGTCCTGCCTCTTCGACAGTGCGGCGCTCCCTCAGTACTGTCAGTCCGGCAGTGCAGCACTCCCTCAGTACTGCCCCTCCGACAGTGCGGCACTCCCTCAGTACTGTCAGTCCGACAGTGCGACACTCCCTCAGTACTGCCCATCCGACAGTGCGGCGTTTCCTCAGTACTACCCCTCCGACAGTGCGACACTCGCTCAGTACTGCCCCTCTGACAGTGCGACACTCACTCAGTACTGCCCCTCCGACAGTGCTGCACTCCCTCAGTACTGCCCCTCTGACAGTGCGACACTCCCTCAGTACTACCCCTTCGACAGTGCGGCACTCCCTCAGTACTGCCCTTCCGACAGTGCGCGCTCCCTCAGTACTGCCCCTCCGAAAGTGCGGCGCTCCCTCAGTACTGCCCCTCCGACAGTGCGGCACTCCCTCAGTACTGCCCTTCCGACAGTGCGCGCTCCCTCAGTACTGCCCCTCTGAAAGTGCGGCACTCCCTCAGTACTGCCGCTCCGACAGTGCAGCACTCCCTCAGTACTGCCCCTCCGACAGTGCAGCACTCCCTCAGTACTGCCCCTCCTACAGTGCGGCACTCCATCAGTACTCCCAGTCCGACAGTGCCACACTCCCTCAGTACTGCCCCTCCGACATTACGGTACTCCCTCAGTGCTGCCCCTCCGACAGTTCGGCGATCCCTCAATACTTGCCCTCCGACAGTGCGGCACTCCCTCAGTACTGCCCCTCCGACAGTGCAGCACTCCCTCAGTACTGCCCCTCCTACAGTGCGGCACTCCCTCAGTACTGCCCCTCCGACAGTGCGGCACTCCCTCAGTACTGCCCATCCGACAGTGCGGCACTCCCTCGGTACTGCCTCTTCGATAGTGCGGCGCTCCCTCAGTACTGCTCCTCCGACAGTGCGGCACTCCCTCAGTACTGCCCCTCCGACAGGGTGGCACTCCCTCAGTACTGCCCCTCCGACAGTGTGGCACTCCCTCAGTACTGCTCCTCAAACAGTGCGGCGCTCCCTCAGTACTGCCCCTCCGACAGGGCGGCACTCCCTCAGTAGTGCCCATCCGACAGTTCGGCACTCCCTCAGTACTGCCCCTC
Source organism: Pristiophorus japonicus (assembly GCF_044704955.1). Lineage (NCBI taxonomy): Eukaryota > Metazoa > Chordata > Chondrichthyes > Pristiophoridae > Pristiophorus > Pristiophorus japonicus. The sequence goes on from NW_027254025.1 coordinate 378,743, forward strand.
CGACAGTGCGGAGCACACTCAGTACTGCCCCTCCGACAGTGCAACACTCCCTCAGTACTGCCCCTCCGACAGTGCGACACTCCCTCAGTACTGCCACTCCGACAGTGCGGCACTCCCTCAGTACAGCCCCTCCGACAATGCGACACTCCCTCAGTACAGCCCCTCCGACAGTGCGGCACTCCCTCAGTACTGCCCCTCCGACAGTGCGGCACTCCCTCAGTAATGCCCCTCCGACAGTGCGGCACTCCCTCTGTACTGCCCTTCCGACAGTGCGACACTCCCTCAGTAATGCCCCTCCGACAGTGCGGCACTCCCTCAGTACAGCCCCTCCGACAATGCGACACTCCCTCAGTACTGCCCTCCGACAGTGCGGCGCTCCCTCAGTACTGCCCCTCGACAGTGCGGAGCTCGCTCAATACTGCCCCTCCGACAGTGCGACACTCCCTCAGTACTGCCCCTCCGACAGTGCGACACTTCCTCAGTAGTGCACATCCGACAGTGCAGCACTCCCTCAGTAGTGCCCCTCCGACAGTGCGGCACTCCCTCAGTACTGCCCCTCCGACAGTGCGGCACTTCCTCAGTAGTGCACATCCGACAGTGCAGCACTCCCTCAGTAGTGCCCCTCCGACAGTGCGGCACTCCCTCAGTACTGCCCCTCAGACAGTGCGGCACTCCCTCAGTACTGCCCCTCCGACAGTGCGACACTCCCTCAGTACTGCCACTCCGACAGTGCGGCACTCCCTCAGTACTGCCCTTCTGACAGTGCGGCCCTCCCTCAGTACTGCCCCTCTGACAGTGCGACACTCCCTCAGTACTGCCCCTCCGACAGTGCGGCACTCCCTCAGTACTGCCCTTCTGACAGTGCGACACTCCCTCAGTACTACCCCTCCGACAGTGTGGCACTCCCTCAGTACTGCCCTTCCGACAGTGCGCGCTCCCTCAGTACTGCCCCTCCGACAGTGCAGCACTCCCTCAGTTGTGCCCCTCCGACAGTGCGGCACACCCTCAGTAGTGCTCATCCGACAGTGCGGCGCTCCCTCAGTACTGCCCCTCCGACAATGCGGCACTCCATCAGTACTGCCAGTCCGACAGTGCGACACTCCCTCAGTGCTGCCCCTCCGACAGTGCGGCGTTTCCTCAGTACTGCCCCTCCGACAGTGCGACACTCCCTCAGTACTGCCCCTCCGACAGTGCGGCACTCCCTCAGAACTGTCCCTACGACAGTGCGGCACTCCCTCAGTACTGCCCCTCCGACAGTTCAGCACTCCCTCAGTACTGCCCCTCCGACAGTGCAGCTCTCCCTCATTAGTACCCCTCCGACAGTGCGGCACTCCCTCAGTACTGCCCCTCCGACAATGCGGTGCTCCCTCAGTACTGCCCCTCCGACAGTGCGGCACTCCCTCAGTACTGTCCCTACGACAGCGCGGCTCTCAATCAGTACTGCCCCTACGTCAGTGCAGCACTCCCTCAGTAGTGCCCCTCCGACAGTGCGACACTCCCTCAGTACTGCCGCTCCGACAGTGCGGCACTCCCTCAGTACTGCCCCTCTGACAGTGCGACACTCCCTCAGTACTACCCCTCCGACAGTGCGGCACTCCCTCAGTACTGCCCTTCCGACAGTGCGGCACTCCCTCAGTACTGCCCCTCCGAAAGTGCGGCGCTCCCTCAGTACTGTCTCTACGACAGCGCGGCTCTCCATCAGTACTGCCCCTCCGACAGTGCGGCACGCCCTCAGTACTGCCCCTCCGACAGTGCAGCACTCCCTCAGTACTGCCCCTCCGAAAGTGCGGCGCTCCCTCAGTACTGTCCCTACGACAGCGCGGCTCTCCATCAGTACTGCCCCTCCGACAGTGCGGCACTCCCTCAGTACTGCCCCTCCGACAGTGCGGCACTCCCTCAGTACTGCCCCTCCGACAGTGCGGCACTCCCTCAGTACTGTCCCTACGACAGCGCGGCCCTCCATCAGTACTGCCCCTCCGACAGTGCCCCACTCCCTCAGTACTGCCCCTCCGACAGTGCGGCACTCCCTCAGTACTGCTCCTCCGACAGTGCGGCGCTCCCTCAGTACTGCCCCTCCGACAGTACGACACTCCCTCAGTACTGCCCCTCCGACAGGTCGGCACTCCCTCAGTACTGCCCCTCTGACAGTGCGACACTCCCTCAGTACTACCCCTCCGACAGTGCGGCACTCCCTCAGTACTGCCCTTCCGACAGTGCGGCACTCCCTCAGTACTGCCCCTCCGAAAGTGCGGTGCTCCCTCAGTACTGTCCCTACGACAGCGCGGCTCTCCATCAGTACTGCCCCTCCGACAGTGCGGCACTCCCTCAGTACTGCCCCTCCGACAGTGCAGCACTCCCTCAGTACTGCCGCTCCGAAAGTGCGGCGCTCCCTCAGTACTGTCCCTACGACAGCGCGGTTCTCCATCAGTACTGCCCCTCCGACAGTGCGGCACTCCCTCAGTACTGCCCCTCCGACAGTGCGGCACTCCCTCAGTACTGCCCCTCCGACAGTGCGGCACTCCCTCAGTACTGCCCCTCCGACAGTGCGGCACACCCTCAGTACTGCCCCTCCGACAGTGCGGCACTCCCTCAGTACTGCCCCTCCGACAGTGCGGCACTCCCTCAGTACTGCCCCTCCGACAGTGCAGCACTCCCTCAGTACTGCCCCTCCGAAAGTGCGGCGCTCCCTCAGTACTGTCCCTACGACAGCGCGGCTCTCCATCAGTACTGCCCCTCCGCAGTGCGGCACTCCCTCAGTACTGCCCCTCCGACAGTGCGGCGCTCCCTCAGTACTGCCCCTCCGATAGTGCGGCACTCCCTCAGTACTGCCCCTCCGACAGTGCGGCACTCCCTCAGTACTGCCTCTCCGACAGTGCGGCACTCCCTCAGTACTGCCCCTCCGACAGTGCGGCGCTCCCTCAGTACTGCCCCTCCGACAGTACGGCACTCCCTCAGTACTGCCCCTCCGACAGTGCGGCACTCCCTCAGTACTGCCCCTCCGACAGTGCGGCGCTCCCTCAGTACTGCCCCTCCGACAGTGCGGCACTCCCTCAGTACTGCCCCTCCGACAGTGCGGCACTCCCTCAGTACTGCCCCTCCGACAGTGCGGCAATCCCTCAGTACTGCCCCTCCGACAGTGCGGCACTCCCTCAGTACTGCCCCTCCGACAGTGCGGCACTCCCTCAGTACTGCCCCTCCGACAGTGCGGCGCTCCCTCAGTACTGCCCCTCCGACAGTGCGGCGCTCCCTCAGTACTGCCCCTCCGACAGTGCGGCGCTCCCTCAGTACTGCCCCTCCGACAGTACGACACTCCCTCAGTACTGCCCCTCCGACAGGTTGGCACTCCCTCAGTACTGCCCCTCTGACAGTGCGACACTCCCTCAGTACTACCCCTCCGACAGTGCGGCACTCCCTCAGTACTGCCCCTCCGACAGTGCAGCACTCCCTCAGTACTGCCGCTCCGAAAGTGCGGCGCTCCCTCAGTACTATCCCTACGACAGCGCGGCTCTCCATCTGTACTGCCCCTCCGACAGTGCGGCACTCCCTCAGTACTGCCCCTCCGACAGTGCAGCACTCCCTCAGTACTGCCCCTCCGAAAGTGCGGCGCTCCCTCAGTACTGTCCCTATGACAGCGCGGTTCTCCATCAGTACTGCCCCTCCGACAGTGCGGCACTCCCTCAGTACTGCCCCTCCGACAGTGCGGCACTCCCTCAGTACTGCCTCTCCGACAGTGCGGCACTCCCTCAGTACTGCCCCTCCGACAATGCGGCGCTCCCTCAGTACTGCCCCTCCGACTGTGCGGCACTCCCTCAATACTGTCCCTACGACAGCGCGGCTCTCCCTCAGTACTGCCCCTCCAACAGTGCAGCACTCCCTCAGTACTGCCCCTCCGACAGTGCAGCACTCCCTCAGTAGTGCCCCTCCGACAGTGCGGCACTCCCTCAGTACTGCCTCTTCGATAGTGCGGCGCTCCCTCAGTAGTGCCCCTCCAACAGTGCAGCACTCCCTCAGTACTGCCCCTCCGACAGTGCAGCACTCCCTCAGTAGTGCCCCTCCGACAGTGCGGCACTCCCTCAGTACTGCCCCTCCGACAGTGCGGCACTCCCTCAGTACTGCTCCTCCGACAGTGCGGCACTCCCTCAGTACTGCCCCTCCGACAGTGCGGGGAACACTCAGTACTGCCCCTCCGACAGTGCAGCACTCGCTCAGTAGTGCCCGTCTGACAGTGCGGCGCTCCCTCAGTACTGCCAGTCCGACAGTGCGACACTCCCTCAGTACTGCCACTCCGACAGTGCGACACTCCCTCAGTACTGCCCTCTGACAGTGCAACACTCCCTCAGTACTGCCCCTCCGACAGTGCGGCACTCCCTCAGTACTGCCCCTCTGACAGTGCGACACTCCCTCAGTACTACCCCTCCGACAGTGCGGCAGTCCCTCAGTACTGCCCTTCCGACAGTGCGCGCTCCCGCAGTACTGCCCCTCCGAAAGTGCGGCGCTCCCTCAGTACTGCCCCTCCGACAGTGCGGCGCTCCCTCAATACTTCCCCTCCGACATTGTGGCACTCCCTCAGTACTGCACCTCCCACAGTGCAACGCTCCCTCAGTACTGCCCCTCCGACAGTGCGGCACTCCCACAGTACTGCCCCTCCGACAGTGTGGCGCTCCCTCAGTAGTGCCCCTCCGACAGTGCGGCGTTTCCCCAGTACTGCCCCTCCGACAGTGCGGCACTCCCTCAGTAATGCGCCTCCGACAGTGCGGCACTCCCTCAGTATGCCCCTCCGACAGTGCGGCACTCCCTCAGTAGTGCTCATCCGACAGTGCGGCACTCCCTCAGTACTGCCCCTCCGACAGTGCGACACTCCCTCAGTACTGCCCCTCCGACAGTGCGACACTCCCTCAGTACTGCCCCTCGGACAGTGCGGCACTCCCTCAGTACTGCCCCTCCGACAGTGCGGCACTCCCTCAGTAGTGCTCATCCGACAGTGCGGCGCTCCCTCAGTACTGCCCCTCCGACAGTGCGGCACTGCCTCAGTACTGCCCATCCGACAGTGCGGTCCTCCCTCAGTACTGCCCCGCCGACAGTGCGGCACTCCCTCAGTACTGCCCCTCCGACAGTGCGGCACTCCCTCAGTACTGCCTCTCCGACAGTGTGGCACTCCCTCAGTACTGCCCCTCCGACAATGCGGCGCTCCCTCAGTACTGCCCCTCCGACTGTGCGGCACTCCCTCAGTACTGTCCCTACGACAGCGCGGCTCTCCCTCAGTACTGCCCCTCCGACAGTGCAGCACTCCCTCAGTAATGCCCCTCCGACAGTGCAGCACTCCCTCAGTAGTGCCCCTCCGACAGTGCGGCACTCCCTCAGTACTGCCTCTTCGATAGTGCGGCGCTCCCTCAGTACTGCCCCTCCGACAGTGCGGGAACACTCAGTACTGCCCCTCCGACAGTGTAGCACTCCCTCAGTACTGCCCCTCCGACAGGGTGGCACTCCCTCAGTACTGCCCCTCCGACAGTGTGGCACTCCCTCAGTACTGCTCCTCAAACAGTGCGGCGCTCCCTCAGTACTGCCCCTCCGACAGGGCGGCACTCCCTCAGTAGTGCCCATCCGACAGTTCGGCACTCCCTCAGTACTGCCCCTCCGACAGGGCGGCACTCCCTCAGTAGTGCCCATCCGACAGTTCGGCACTCCCTCAGTACTGCCCCTCCGACAGTGCGGAGCACACTCAGTACTGCCCCTCCGACAGTGCAACACTCCCTCAGTACTGCCCCTCCGACAGTGCGACACTCCCTCAGTACTGCCACTCCGACAGTGCGGCACTCCCTCAGTACAGCCCCTCCGACAATGCGACACTCCCTCAGTACTGCCCCTCCGACAGTGCGGCACTCCCTCAGTACTGCCCCTCCGACAGTGCGGCACTCCCTCAGTAATGCCCCTCCGACAGTGCGGCACTCCCTCTGTACTGCCCTTCCGACAGTGCGCGATCCCTCAGTACTGCCCTCCGACAGTGCGGCGCTCCCTCAGTACTGCCCCTCGACAGTGCGGAGCTCGCTCAATACTGCCCCTCCGACAGTGCGACACTCCCTCAGTACTGCCACTCCGACAGTGCGGCCCTCCCTCAGTACTGCCCCTCTGACAGTGCGACACTCCCTCAGTACTGCCCCTCCGACAGTGCGGCACTCCCTCAGTACTGCCCCTCCGACAGTGCGGCACTCCCTCAGTACTGCCCCTCCGACAGTGCGGCACTTCCTCAGTAGTGCACATCCGACAGTGCAGCACTCCCTCAGTAGTGCCCCTCCGACAGTGCGGCACTCCCTCAGTACTGCCCCTCAGACAGTGCGGCACTCCCTCAGTACTGCCCCTCCGACAGTGCGACACTCCCTCAGTACTGCCACTCCGACAGTGCGGCCCTCCCTCAGTACTGCCCCTCTGACAGTGCGACACTCCCTCAGTACTGCCCCTCCGACAGTGCGGCACTCCCTCAGTACTGCCCTTCTGACAGTGCGACACTCCCTCAGTACTACCCCTCCGACAGTGTGGCACTCCCTCAGTACTGCCCTTCCGACAGTGCGCGCTCCCTCAGTACTGCCCCTCCGAAAGTGCGGCGCTCCCTCAGTACTGCCCCTCCGAAAGTGCGGCGCTCCCTCAATACTTCCCCTCCGACATTGTGGCACTCCCTCAGTACTGCACCTCCCACAGTGCAACGCTCGCTCAGTACTGCCCCTCCGACAGTGCGGCACTCCCTCAGTACTGCCCCTCCGACAGTGCAGCACTCCCTCAGTTGTGCCCCTCCGACAGTGCGGCACACCCTCAGTAGTGCTCATCCGACAGTGCGGCGCTCCCTCAGTACTGCCCCTCCGACAATGCGGCACTCCATCAGTACTGCCAGTCCGACAGTGCGACACTCCCTCAGTGCTGCCCCTCCGACAGTGCGGCGTTTCCTCAGTACTGCCCCTCCGACAGTGCGACACTCCCTCAGTACTGCCCCTCCGACAGTGCGGCACTCCCTCAGAACTGTCCCTACGACAGTGCGGCACTCCCTCAGTACTGCCCCTCCGACAGTTCAGCACTCCCTCAGTACTGCCCCTCCGACAGTGCAGCTCTCCCTCATTAGTACCCCTCCGACAGTGCGGCACTCCCTCAGTACTGCCCCTCCGACAATGCGGTGCTCCCTCAGTACTGCCCCTCCGACAGTGCGGCACTCCCTCAGTACTGTCCCTACGACAGCGCGGCTCTCAATCAGTACTGCCCCTACGTCAGTGCAGCACTCCCTCAGTAGTGCCCCTCCGACAGTGCGACACTCCCTCAGTACTGCCGCTCCGACAGTGCGGCACTCCCTCAGTACTGCCCCTCTGACAGTGCGACACTCCCTCAGTACTACCCCTCCGACAGTGCGGCACTCCCTCAGTACTGCCCTTCCGACAGTGCGGCACTCCCTCAGTACTGCCCCTCCGAAAGTGCGGCGCTCCCTCAGTACTGTCTCTACGACAGCGCGGCTCTCCATCAGTACTGCCCCTCCGACAGTGCGGCACGCCCTCAGTACTGCCCCTCCGACAGTGCAGCACTCCCTCAGTACTGCCCCTCCGAAAGTGCGGCGCTCCCTCAGTACTGTCCCTACGACAGCGCGGCTCTCCATCAGTACTGCCCCTCCGACAGTGCGGCACTCCCTCAGTACTGCCCCTCCGACAGTGCGGCACTCCCTCAGTACTGCCCCTCCGACAGTGCGGCACTCCCTCAGTACTGTCCCTACGACAGCGCGGCCCTCCATCAGTACTGCCCCTCCGACAGTGCCCCACTCCCTCAGTACTGCCCCTCCGACAGTGCGGCACTCCCTCAGTACTGCTCCTCCGACAGTGCGGCGCTCCCTCAGTACTGCCCCTCCGACAGTACGACACTCCCTCAGTACTGCCCCTCCGACAGGTCGGCACTCCCTCAGTACTGCCCCTCTGACAGTGCGACACTCCCTCAGTACTACCCCTCCGACAGTGCGGCACTCCCTCAGTACTGCCCTTCCGACAGTGCGGCACTCCCTCAGTACTGCCCCTCCGAAAGTGCGGTGCTCCCTCAGTACTGTCCCTACGACAGCGCGGCTCTCCATCAGTACTGCCCCTCCGACAGTGCGGCACTCCCTCAGTACTGCCCCTCCGACAGTGCAGCACTCCCTCAGTACTGCCGCTCCGAAAGTGCGGCGCTCCCTCAGTACTGTCCCTACGACAGCGCGGCTCTCCATCAGTACTGCCCCACCGACAGTGCGGCACTCCCTCAGTACTGCCCCTCCGACAGTGCAGCACTCCCTCAGTACTGCCCCTCCGAAAGTGCGGCGCTCCCTCAGTACTGTCCCTATGACAGTGCGGCACTCCCTCAGTACTGCCCCTCCGACAGTGCGGCACTCCCTCAGTACTGCCCCTCCGACAGTGCGGCACTCCCTCAGTACTGCCCCTCCGACAGTGCGGCACACCCTCAGTACTGCCCCTCCGACAGTGCGGCACTCCCTCAGTACTGCCCCTCCGACAGTGCGGCACTCCCTCAGTACTGCCCCTCCGACAGTGCAGCACTCCCTCAGTACTGCCCCTCCGAAAGTGCGGCGCTCCCTCAGTACTGTCCCTACGACAGCGCGGCTCTCCATCAGTACTGCCCCTCCGCAGTGCGGCACTCCCTCAGTACTGCCCCTCCGACAGTGCGGCGCTCCCTCAGCACTGCCCCTCCGATAGTGCGGCACGCCCTCAGTACTGCTCTCCGACAGTGCGGCACTCCCTCAGTACTGCCTCTCCGACAGTGCGGCACTCCCTCAGTACTGCCCCTCCGACAGTGCGGCGCTCCCTCAGTACTGCCCCTCCGACAGTACGGCACTCCCTCAGTACTGCCCCTCCGACAGTGCGGCACTCCCTCAGTACTGCCCCTCCGACAGTGCGGCGCTCCCTCAGTACTGCCCCTCCGACAGTGCGGCACTCCCTCAGTACTGCCCCTCCGACAGTGCGGCACTCCCTCAGTACTGCCCCTCCGACAGTGCGGCACTCCCTCAGTACTGCCCCTCCGACAGTGCGGCACTCCCTCAGTACTGCCCCTCCGACAGTGCGGCGCTCCCTCAGTACTGCCCCTCCGACAGTGCGGCGCTCCCTCAGTACTGCCCCTCCGACAGTGCGGCGCTCCCTCAGTACTGCCCCTCCGACAGTGCGGCGCTCCCTCAGTACTGCCCCTCCGACAGTACGACACTCCCTCAGTACTGCCCCTCCGACAGGTTGGCACTCCCTCAGTACTGCCCCTCTGACAGTGCGACACTCCCTCAGTACTGCCCCTCCGACAGTGCGGCACTCCCTCAGTACTGCCCCTCCGACAGTGCAGCACTCCCTCAGTACTGCCCCTCCGAAAGTGCGGCGCTCCCTCAGTACTGTCCCTATGACAGCGCGGTTCTCCATCAGTACTGCCCCTCCGACAGTGCGGCACTCCCTCAGTACTGCCCCTCCGACAGTGCGGCACTCCCTCAGTACTGCCTCTCCGACAGTGCGGCACTCCCTCAGTACTGCCCCTCCGACAATGCGGCGCTCCCTCAGTACTGCCCCTCCGACTGTGCGGCACTCCCTCAATACTGTCCCTACGACAGCGCGGCTCTCCCTCAGTACTGCCCCTCCAACAGTGCAGCACTCCCTCAGTACTGCCCCTCCGACAGTGCAGCACTCCCTCAGTAGTGCCCCTCCGACAGTGCGGCACTCCCTCAGTACTGCCTCTTCGATAGTGCGGCGCTCCCTCAGTAGTGCCCCTCCAACAGTGCAGCACTCCCTCAGTACTGCCCCTCCGACAGTGCAGCACTCCCTCAGTAGTGCCCCTCCGACAGTGCGGCACTCCCTCAGTACTGCCCCTCCGACAGTGCGGCACTCCCTCAGTACTGCTCCTCCGACAGTGCGGCACTCCCTCAGTACTGCCCCTCCGACAGTGCGGGGAACACTCAGTACTGCCCCTCCGACAGTGCAGCACTCGCTCAGTAGTGCCCGTCTGACAGTGCGGCGCTCCCTCAGTACTGCCAGTCCGACAGTGCGACACTCCCTCAGTACTGCCACTCCGACAGTGCGACACTCCCTCAGTACTGCCCTCTGACAGTGCAACACTCCCTCAGTACTGCCCCTCCGACAGTGCGGCACTCCCTCAGTACTGCCCCTCTGACAGTGCGACACTCCCTCAGTACTACCCCTCCGACAGTGCGGCAGTCCCTCAGTACTGCCCTTCCGACAGTGCGCGCTCCCGCAGTACTGCCCCTCCGAAAGTGCGGCGCTCCCTCAGTACTGCCCCTCCGACAGTGCGGCGCTCCCTCAATACTTCCCCTCCGACATTGTGGCACTCCCTCAGTACTGCACCTCCCACAGTGCAACGCTCCCTCAGTACTGCCCCTCCGACAGTGCGGCACTCCCACAGTACTGCCCCTCCGACAGTGTGGCGCTCCCTCAGTAGTGCCCCTCCGACAGTGCGGCGTTTCCCCAGTACTGCCCCTCCGACAGTGCGGCACTCCCTCAGTAATGCGCCTCCGACAGTGCGGCACTCCCTCAGTACTGCCCCTCCGACAGTGCGGCACTCCCTCAGTAGTGCTCATCCGACAGTGCGGCACTCCCTCAGTACTGCCCCTCCGACAGTGCGACACTCCCTCAGTACTGCCCCTCCGACAGTGCGACACTCCCTCAGTACTGCCCCTCGGACAGTGCGGCACTCCCTCAGTACTGCCCCTCCGACAGTGCGGCACTCCCTCAGTAGTGCTCATCCGACAGTGCGGCGCTCCCTCAGTACTGCCCCTCCGACAGTGCAGCACTCCCTCAGTACTGCCCCTCCGACAGTGCGGCACTGCCTCAGTACTGCCCATCCGACAGTGCGGTCCTCCCTCAGTACTGCCCCGCCGACAGTGCGGCACTCCCTCAGTACTGCCTCTCCGACAGTGTGGCACTCCCTCAGTACTGCCCCTCCGACAATGCGGCGCTCCCTCAGTACTGCCCCTCCGACTGTGCGGCACTCCCTCAGTACTGTCCCTACGACAGCGCGGCTCTCCCTCAGTACTGCCCCTCCGACAGTGCAGCACTCCCTCAGTACTGCCCCTCCGACAGTGCAGCACTCCCTCAGTAGTGCCCCTCCGACAGTGCGGCACTCCCTCAGTACTGCCTCTTCGATAGTGCGGCGCTCCCTCAGTACTGCCCCTCCGACAGTGCGGGAACACTCAGTACTGCCCCTCCGACAGTGTAGCACTCCCTCAGTAGTGCCCCTCTGACAGTGCGGCGCTCCCTCAGTACTGCCCCTCTGTCAGTGCGACACTCGCTCAGTACTGCCCCTCCGACAGTGCGGCACTCCCTCAGTACTGCCCCTCCGACAGTGCGACACTCCCTCAGTACTGCCCTTCCGACAGTGCGGCGCTCCCTCAGTACTGCCCATCCGAAAGTGCGGCGCTCCCTCAGTACTGCCCCTCTGACAGTGCGGCGCTCCCTCAATACTTTCCTCCGACATTGTGGCACTCCCTCAGTACTGCACCTCCCACAGTGCAACGCTCCCTCAGTACTGCCCCTCCGACAGTGCGGCACTCCCTCAGCACTGCCCCTCCGACAGTGCGGCACTCCCTCAGTACTGCCCCTCCGACAGTGCGGCACTCCCTCAGTACTGCTCCTCCGACAGTGCGGCACTCCCTCAGTACTGCCTCTCCGACAGTGCGGCGCTCCCTCAGTACTGCCCCTCCGACAGTGCGGCACTCCCTCAGTACTGTCCCTACGACAGTGCGGCACTCTCTCAGTACTGCCCATCCGACAGTGCAGCACTCTCTCAGTACTGCCCCTCCGACAGTGCGCACTCCATCAGTACTGCCCCTCCGACAGTGCGGCACTCCCTCAGTACTGCCCATCCGACAGTGCGACACTCCCTCAGTACTGCCCCTCCGACAGTGCGGCACTCCCTCAGTAGTGCTCATCCGACAGTGCGGCGCTCCCTCAGTACTGCCCCTCCGACTGTGCGGCACTCCATCAGTCCTGCCTCTTCGACAGTGCGGCGCTCCCTCAGTACTGCCCCTCCAACAGTGCGGGGCACACTCAGTACTGCTCCTCAGACAGTGCAGCACTCCCTCAGTAGTGCCCCTCCGACAGTGCGGCGCTCCCTCAGTACTGTCAGTCCGGCAGTGCAGCACTCCCTCAGTACTGCCCCTCTGACAGTGCGGCACTCCCTCAGTACTGTCAGTCCGACAGTGCGACACTCCCTCAGTACTGCCCCTCCGACAGTGCGGCGTTTCCTCAGTACTACCCCTCCGACAGTGCGACACTCGCTCAGTACTGCCCCTCTGACAGTGCGACACTCACTCAGTACTGCCCCTCCGACAGTGCTGCACTCCCTCAGTACTGCCCCTCTGACAGTGCGACACTCCCTCAGTACTACCCCTTCGACAGTGCGGCACTACCTCAGTACTGCCCTTGCGACAGTGCGCGCTCCCTCAGTACTGCCCCTCCGACAGTGCGGCACTCCCTCAGTACTGCCCTTCCGACAGTGCGCGCTCCCTCAGTACTGCCCCTCTGAAAGTGCGGCACTCCCTCAGTACTGCCGCTCCGACAGTGCAGCACTCCCTCAGTACTGCCCCTCCGACAGTGCAGCACTCCCTCAGTAGTGCTCATCCAACAGTGCGGCGCTCACTCAGTACTGCCCCTCCGACAGTGCGGCACTCCATCAGTACTCCCAGTCCGACAGTGCCACACTCCCTCAGTACTGCCCCTCCGACAGTACGGTACTCCCTCAGTGCTGCCCCTCCGACAGTTCGGCGATCCCTCAATACTTGCCCTCCGACAGTGCGGCACTCCCTCAGTACTGCCCCTCCGACAGTGCAGCACTCCCTCAGTACTGCCCCTCCTACAGTGCGGCACTCCCTCAGTACTGCCCCTCCGACAGTGCGGCACTCCCTCAGTACTGCCCATCCGACAGTGCGGCACTCCCTCGGTACTGCCTCTTCGATAGTGCGGCGCTCCCTCAGTACTGCTCCTCCGACAGTGCGGCACTCCCTCAGTACTGCCCCTCCGACAGGGTGGCACTCCCTCAGTACTGCCCCTCCGACAGTGTGGCACTCCCTCAGTACTGCTCCTCAAACAGTGTGGCGCTCCCTCAGTACTGCCCCTCCGACAGGGCGGCACTCCCTCAGTAGTGCCCATCCGACAGTTCGGCACTCCCTCAGTACTGCCCCTCCGACAGTGCGGCACTGCCTCAGTAATGCCCCTCCGACAGTGCGGCACTCCCTCTGTACTGCCCTTCCGACAGTGCGCGCTCCCTCAGTACTGCCCTCCGACAGTGCGGCGCTCCCTCAGTACTGCCCCTCGACAGTGCGGCGCTCGCTCAATACTGCCCCTCCGACAGTGCGGAGCTCCCTCAGTAATGCCCCTCCGACAGTGCGGCACTCCCTCAGTACTGCACCTCCCACATTGCAACGCTCCCTCAGTACTGCCCCTCCGACAGTGCGGCACTCCCTCAGTACTGCCCCTCCGACAGTGCGGAGCTCCCTCAGTAGTGCCCCTCCGACAGTGCGACACTCCCTCAGTACTGCCCCTCCGACAGTGCGGCGTTTCCTCAGTACTGCCCCTCCGACAGTGCGACACTCCCTCAGTACTGCCCCTCCGACAGTGCGGCACTCCCTCAGTAATGTCACTACGACAGTGCGGCACTCCCTCAGTACTGCCCCTCCGATAGTGCAGCACGCCCTCAGTACTGCCCCTCCGACAGTGCAGCACTACCTCAGTAGTGCCCCTCCGACAGTGCGGCACTCCCTCAGTACTGTCCCTACGACAGCGCGGCTCTCCCTCAGTACTGCCCCTCCGACAGTGCAGCACTCCCTCAGTAGTGCCCCTCCGACAGTGCGGCACTTCCTCAGTAGTGCACATCCGACAGTGCAGCACTCCCTCAGTAGTGCCCCTCCGACAGTGCGGCACTCCCTCAGTACTGCCCCTCAGACAGTGCGGCACTCCCTCAGTACTGCCCCTCCGACAGTGCGACACTCCCTCAGTACTGCCACTCCGACAGTGCGGCCCTCCCTCAGTACTGCCCCTCTGACAGTGCGGCACTCCCTCAGTACTGCCCTTCTGACAGTGCGACACTTCCTCAGTACTACCCCTCCGACAGTGTGGCACTCCCTCAGTACTGCCCTTCCGACAGTGCGCGCTCCCTCAGTACTGCCCATCCGAAAGTGCGGCGCTCCCTCAGTACTTCCCCTCCGACATTGTGGCACTCCATCAGTACTGCACCTCCCACAGTGCAACGCTCGCTCAGTACTGCCCCTCCGACAGTGCGGCACTCCCTCAGTACTGCCCCTCCGACAGTGCAGCACTCCCTCAGTTGTGCCCCTCCGACAGTGCGGCACACCCTCAGTAGTGCTCATCCGACAGTGCGGCGCTCCCTCAGTACTGCCCCTCCGACAGTGCGGCACTCCATCAGTACTGCCAGTCCGACAGTGCGACACTCCCTCAGTGCTGCCCCTCCGACAGTGCGGCGTTTCCTCAGTACTGCCCCTCCGACAGTGCGACACTCCCTCAGTACTGCCCCTCCGACAGTGCGGCACTCCCTCAGAACTGTCCCTACGACAGTGCGGCACTCCCTCAGTACTGCCCCTCCGACAGTTCAGCACTCCCTCAGTACTGCCCCTCCGACAGTGCAGCTCTCCCTCATTAGTACCCCTCCGACAGTGCGGCACTCCCTCAGTACTGCCCCTCCGACAATGCGGTGCTCCCTCAGTACTGCCCCTCCGACAGTGCGGCACTCCCTCAGTACTGTCCCTACGACAGCGCGGCTCTCCATCAGTACTGCCCCTACGTCAGTGCAGCACTCCCTCAGTAGTGCCCCTCCGACAGTGCGACACTCCCTCAGTACTGCCGCTCCGACAGTGCGGCACTCCCTCAGTACTGCCCCTCTGACAGTGCGACACTCCCTCAGTACTACCCCTCCGACAGTGCGGCACTCCCTCAGTACTGCCCTTCCGACAGTGCGGCACTCCCTCAGTACTGCCCCTCCGAAAGAGCGGCGCTCCCTCAGTACTGTCTCTACGACAGCGCGGCTCTCCATCAGTACTGCCCCTCCGACAGTGCGGCACGCCCTCAGTACTGCCCCTCCGACAGTGCGACACTCCCTCAGTACTGCCCCTCCGACAGTGCGACACTCCCTCAGTACTGCCCCTCCGACAGTGCGGCACTCCCTCAGTACTGCCCCTCCGACAGTGCGGCACTCCCTCAGTAGTGCTCATCCGACAGTGCGGCGCTCCCTCAGTACTGCCCCTCCGACAGTGCGGCACTGCCTCAGTACTGCCCATCCGACAGTGCGGTGCTCCCTCAGTACTGCCCCGCCGACAGTGCGGCACTCCCTCAGTACTGCCCCTCCGACAGTGCGGCACTCCCTCAGTACTGCCTCTCCGACAGTGCGGCACTCCCTCAGTACTGCCCCTCCGACAATGCGGCGCTCCCTCAGTACTGCCCCTCCGACTGTGCGGCACTCCCTCAGTACTGTCCCTACGACAGCGCGGCTCTCCCTCAGTACTGCCCCTCCGACAGTGCAGCACTCCCTCAGTACTGCCCCTCCGACAGTGCAGCACTCCCTCAGTAGTGCCCCTCCGACAGTGCGGCACTCCCTCAGTACTGCCTCTTCGATAGTGCGGCGCTCCCTCAGTACTGCCCCTCCGACAGTGCGGGAACACTCAGTACTACCCCTCCGACAGTGCAGCACTCCCTCAGTAGTGCCCCTCTGACAGTGCGGCGCTCCCTCAGTACTGCCCCTCTGTCAGTGCGACACTCCCTCAGTACTGCCCCTCCGACAGTGCGGCACTCCCTCAGTACTGCCCCTCTGACAGTGCGACACTCCCTCAGTACTACCCCTCCGACAGTGCGGCAGTCCCTCAGTACTGCCCTTCCGACAGTGCGCGCTCCCGCAGTACTGCCCCTCCGACAGTGCGGCACTCCCTCAGTACTGCTCCTCCGACAGTGCGGCACTCCCTCAGTACTGCCCCTCTGACAGTGCGGCGCTCCCTCAATACTTCCCCTCCGACATTGTGGCACTCCCTCAGTACTGCACCTCCCACAGTGCAACGCTCCCTCAGTACTGCCCCTCCGACAGTGCGGCAATCCCTCAGTACTGCCCCTCCGACAGTGCGGCACTCCCTCAGTACTGCCTCTCCGACAGTGCGGCGCTCCCTCAGTACTGCCCCTCCGACAATGCGGCGCTCCCTCAGTACTGCCCCTCCGACAGTGCGGCACTCCCAAAGTACTGTCCCTACGACAGTGCGGCACTCTCTCAGTACTGCCCCTCCGACAGTGCAGCACTCTCTCAGTACTGCCCCTCCGACAGTGCGACACTCCCTCAGTACTGCCCCTCCGACAGTGCGGCACTCCCTCAGTAGTGCTCATCCGACAGTGCGGCGCTCCCTCAGTACTGCCCCTCCGACAGTGCGACACTCCCTCAGTACTGCCCCTCCGACAGTGCGGCGCTCCCTCAGTACTGCCCCTCCGACAGTGCGGCGCTCCCTCAGTACTGCCGCTCCAACAGTGCGGGGCACACTCAGTACTGCCCCTCAGACAGTGCAGCACTCCCTCAGTAGTGCCCCTCCGACAGTGCGGCGCTCCCTCAGTACTGTCAGTCCGGCAGTGCAGCACTCCCTCAGTACTGCCCCTCCGACAGTGCGGCACTCCCAAAGTACTGTCCCTACGACAGTGCGGCACTCTCTCAGTACTGCCCCTCCGACAGTGCAGCACTCTCTCAGTACTGCCCCTCCGACAGTGCGACACTCCCTCAGTACTGCCCCTCCGACAGTGCGGCACTCCCTCAGTACTGTCAGTCCGACAGTGCGACACTCCCTCAGTACTGCCCCTCCGACAGTGCGGCGTTTCCTCAGTACTACCCCTCCGACAGTGCGACACTCGCTCAGTACTGCCCCTCTGACAGTGCGACACTCACTCAGTACTGCCCCTCCGACAGTGCTGCACTCCCTCAGTACTGCCCCTCTGACAGTGCGACACTCCCTCAGTACTACCCCTTCGACAGTGCGGCACTCCCTCAGTACTGCCCTTCCGACAGTGCGCGCTCCCTCAGTACTGCCCCTCCGAAAGTGCGGCGCTCCCTCAGTACTGCCTCTCCGACAGTGCGGCACTCCCTCAGTACTGCCCTTCCGACAGAGCGCGCTCCCTCAGTACTGCCCCTCTGAAAGTGCGGCACTCCCTCAGTACTGCCGCTCCGACAGTGCAGCACTCCCTCAGTACTGCCCCTCCGACAGTGCGGCGCTCCCTCAGTACTGCCTCTCCGACAGAGCGCGCTCCCTCAGTACTGCCCCTCTGAAAGTGCGGCACTCCCTCAGTACTGCCGCTCCGACAGTGCAGCACTCCCTCAGTACTGCCCCTCCGACAGTGCAGCACTCCCTCAGTAGTGCTCATCCAACAGTGCGGCGCTCACTCAGTACTGCCCCTCCGACAGTGCGGCACTCCATCAGTACTCCCAGTCCGACAGTGCCACACTCCCTCAGTACTGCCCCTCCGACAGTACGGTACTCCCTCAGTGCTGCCCCTCCGACAGTTCGGCGATCCCTCAATACTTGCCCTCCGACAGTGCGGCACTCCCTCAGTACTGCCCCTCCGACAGTGCAGCACTCCCTCAGTACTGCCCCTCCTACAGTGCGGCACTCCCTCAGTACTGCCCCTCCGACAGTGCGGCACTCCCTCAGTACTGCCCATCCGACAGTGCGGCACTCCCTCGGTACTGCCTCTTCGATAGTGCGGCGCTCCCTCAGTACTGCTCCTCCGACAGTGCGGCACTCCCTCAGTACTGCCCATCCGACAGGGTGGCACTCCCTCAGTACTGCCCCTCCGACAGTGTGGCACTCCCTCAGTACTGCTCCTCAAACAGTGCGGCGCTCCCTCAGTACTGCCCCTCCGACAGGGCGGCACTCCCTCAGTAGTGCCCCTCCGACAGTGCGACACTCCCTCAGTACTGCCCCTCCGACAGTTCGGCACTCCCTCAGTACTGCCCCTCCGACAGTGCGGAGCACACTCAGTACTGCCCCTCCGACAGTGCAACACTCCCTCAGTACTGCCCCTCCGACAGTGCGACACTCCCTCAGTACTGCCACTCCGACAGTGCGGCACTCCCTCAGTACAGCCCCTCCGACAATGCGACACTCCCTCAGTACTGCCCCTCCGACAGTGCGGCACTCCCTCAGTAATGCCCTTCCGACAGTGCGGCACTCCCTCAGTACTGCCCCTCCGACAGTGCGGCACTCCCTCAGTAATGCCCCTCCGACAGTGCGGCACTCCCTCTGTACTGCCCTTCCGACAGTGCGCGCTCCCTCAGTACTGCCCTCCGACAGTGCGGCGCTCCCTCAGTACTGCCCCTCGACAGTGCGGCGCTCGCTCAATACTGCCCCTCCGACAGTGCGGAGCTCCCTCAGTAATGCCCCTCCGACAGTGCGGCACTCCCTCAGTACTGCACCTCCCACATTGCAACGCTCCCTCAGTACTGCCCCTCCGACAGTGCGGCACTCCCTCAGTACTGCCCCTCCGACAGTGCGACACTCCCTCAGTACTGCCCCTCCGACAGTGCGGCGTTTCCTCAGTACTGCCCCTCCGACAGTGCGACACTCCCTCAGTACTGCCCCTCCGACAGTGCGGCACTCCCTCAGTAATGTCACTACGACAGTGCGGCACTCCCTCAGTACTGCCCCTCCGATAGTGCAGCACGCCCTCAGTACTGCCCCTCCGACAGTGCAGCACTCCCTCAGTAGTACCCCTCCGACAGTGCGACACTCCCTCAGTACTGCCGCTCCGACAGTGCGGCACTCCCTCAGTACTGCCCCTCTGACAGTGCGACACTCCCTCAGTACTACCCATCCGACAGTGCGGCACTCCCTCAGTACTGCCCTTCCGACAGTGCGGCACTCCCTCAGTACTGCCCCTCCGAAAGTGCGGCGCTCCCTCAGTACTGTCTCTACGACAGCGCGGCTCTCCATCAGTACTGCCCCTCCGACAGTGCGGCACGCCCTCAGTACTGCCCCTCCGACAGTGCGACACTCCCTCAGTACTGCCCCTCCGACAGTGCGACACTCCCTCAGTACTGCCCCTCCGACAGTGCGGCACTCCCTCAGTACTGCCCCTCCGACAGTGCGGCACTCCCTCAGTAGTGCTCATCCGACAGTGCGGCGCTCCCTCAGTACTGCCCCTCCGACAGTGCGGCACTCCCTCAGTAGTGCTCATCCGACAGTGCGGCACTCCCTCAGTACTGCCCATCCGACAGTGCGGTGCTCCCTCAGTACTGCCCCGCCGACAGTGCGGCACTCCCTCAGTACTGCCCCTCCGACAGTGCGGCACTCCCTCAGTACTGCCTCTCCGACAGTGCGGCACTCCCTCAGTACTGCCCCTCCGACAATGCGGCGCTCCCTCAGTACTGCCCCTCCGACTGTGCGGCACTCCCTCAGTACTGTTCCTACGACAGCGCGGCTCTCCCTCAGTACTGCCCCTCCGACAGTGCAGCACTCCCTCAGTACTGCCCCTCCGACAGTGCAGCACTCCCTCAGTAGTGCCCCTCCGACAGTGCGGCACTCCCTCAGTACTGCCTCTTCGATAGTGCGGCACTGCCTCAGTACTGCCCATCCGACAGTGCGGTGCTCCCTCAGTACTGCCCCGCCGACAGTGCGGCACTCCCTCAGTACTGCCCCTCCGACAGTGCGGCACTCCCTCAGTACTGCCTCTCCGACAGTGCGGCACTCCCTCAGTACTGCCCCTCCGACAATGCGGCGCTCCCTCAGTACTGCCCCTCCGAATGTGCGGCACTCCCTCAGTACTGTCCCTACGACAGCGCGGCTCTCCCTCAGTACTGCCCCTCCGACAGTGCAGCACTCCCTCAGTACTGCCCCTCTGACAGTGCGGCGCTCCCTCAGTACTGCCCCTCTGTCAGTGCGACACTCCCTCAGTACTGCCCCTCCGACAGTGCGGCACTCCCTCAGTACTGCCCCTCTGACAGTGCGACACTCCCTCAGTACTACCCCTCCGACAGTGCGGCAGTCCCTCAGTACTGCCCTTCCGACAGTGCGCGCTCCCGCAGTACTGCCCCTCCGAAAGTGCGGCGCTCCCTCAGTACTGCCCCTCTGACAGTGCGGCGCTCCCTCAATACTTCCCCTCCGACATTGTGGCACTCCCTCAGTACTGCACCTCCCACAGTGCAACGCTCCCTCAGTACTGCCCCTCCGACAGTGCGGCACTCCCTCAGTACTGCCCCTCCGACAGTGCGGCACTCCCTCAGTACTGCTCCTCCGACAGTGCGGCACTCCCTCAGTACTGCCTCTCCGACAGTGCGGCGCTCCCTCAGTACTGCCCCTCCGACAATGCGGCGCTCCCTCAGTACTGCCCCTCCGACAGTGCGGCATTCCCAAAGTACTGTCCCTACGACAGTGCGGCACTCTCTCAGTACTGCCCATCCGACAGTGCAGCACTCTCTCAGTACTGCCCCTCCGACAGTGCGACACTCCCTCAGTTCTGCCCCTCCGACAGTGCGGCACTCCCTCAGTAGTGCTCATCCGACAGTGCGGCGCTCCCTCAGTACTGCCCCTCCGACTGTGCGGCACTCCATCAGTCCTGCCTCTTCGACAGTGCGGCGCTCCCTCAGTACTGCCGCTCCAACAGTGCGGGGCACACTCAGTACTGCCCCTCAGACAGTGCAGCACTCCCTCAGTAGTGCCCCTCCGACAGTGCGGAGCTCCCTCAGTACTGTCAGTCCGGCAGTGCAGCACTCCCTCAGTACTGCCCCTCCGACAGTGCGGCACTCCCTCAGTACTGTCAGTCCGACAGTGCGACACTCCCTCAGTACTGCCCCTCCGACAGTGCGGCGTTTCCTCAGTACTACCCCTCCGACAGTGCGACACTCGCTCAGTACTGCCCCTCTGACAGTGCAGCACTCCCTCAGTACTACCCCTTCGACAGTGCGGCACTCCCTCAGTACTGCCCTTCCGACAGAGCGCGCTCCCTCAGTACTGCCCCTCTGAAAGTGCGGCACTCCCTCAGTACTGCCGCTCCGACAGTGCAGCACTCCCTCAGTACTGCCCCTCCGACAGTGCAGCACTCCCTCAGTAGTGCTCATCCAACAGTGCGGCGCTCACTCAGTACTGCCCCTCCGACAGTGCGGCACTCCATCAGTACTCCCAGTCCGACAGTGCCACACTCCCTCAGTACTGCCCCTCCGACAGTACGGTACTCCCTCAGTGCTGCCCCTCCGACAGTTCGGCGATCCCTCAATACTTGCCCTCCGACAGTGCGGCACTCCCTCAGTACTGCCCCTCCGACAGTGCAGCACTCCCTCAGTACTGCCCCTCCTACAGTGCGGCACTCCCTCAGTACTGCCCCTCCGACAGTGCGGCACTCCCTCAGTACTGCCCATCCGACAGGGTGGCACTCCCTCAGTACTGCCCCTCCGACAGTGTGGCACTCCCTCAGTACTGCTCCTCAAACAGTGCGGCGCTCCCTCAGTACTGCCCCTCCGACAGGGCGGCACTCCCTCAGTAGTGCCCATCCGACAGTTCGGCACTCCCTCAGTACTGCCCCTCCGACAGTGCGGAGCATACTCAGTACTGCCCCTCCGACAGTGCAACACTCCCTCAGTACTGCCCCTCCGACAGTGCGACACTCCCTCAGTACTGCCACTCCGACAGTGCGGCACTCCCTCAGTACAGCCCCTCCGACAATGCGACACTCCCTCAGTACTGCCCCTCCGACAGTGCGGCACTCCCTCAGTAATGCCCCTCCGACAGTGCGGCACTCCCTCAGTACTGCCCCTCCGACAGTGCGGCACTCCCTCAGTAATGCCCCTCCGACAGTGCGGCACTCCCTCTGTACTGCCCTTCCGACAGTGCGCGCTCCCTCAGTACTGCCCTCCGACAGTGTGGCGCTCCCTCAGTAGTGCCCCTCGACAGTGCGGCGCTCGCTCAATACTGCCCCTCCGACAGTGCGGAGCTCCCTCAATAATGCCCCTCCGACAGTGCGGCACTCCCTCAGTACTGCACCTCCCACATTGCAACGCTCCCTCAGTACTGCCTCTCCGACAGTGCGGCACTCCCTCAGTACTGCCCTTCCGACAGAGCGCGCTCCCTCAGTACTGCCCCTCTGAAAGTGCGGCACTCCCTCAGTACTGCCGCTCCGACAGTGCAGCACTCCCTCAGTACTGCCCCTCCGACAGTGCAGCACTCCCTCAGTAGTGCTCATCCAACAGTGCGGCGCTCACTCAGTACTGCCCCTCCGACAGTGCGGCACTCCATCAGTACTCCCAGTCCGACAGTGCCACACTCCCTCAGTACTGCCCCTCCGACAGTACGGTACTCCCTCAGTGCTGCCCCTCCGACAGTTCGGCGATCCCTCAATACTTGCCCTCCGACAGTGCGGCACTCCCTCAGTACTGCCCCTCCGACAGTGCAGCACTCCCTCAGTACTGCCCCTCCTACAGTGCGGCACTCCCTCAGTACTGCCCCTCCGACAGTGCGGCACTCCCTCAGTACTGCCCATCCGACAGTACGGCACTCCCTCGGTACTGCCTCTTCGATAGTGCGGCGCTCCCTCAGTACTGCTCCTCCGACAGTGCGGCACTCCCTCAGTACTGCCCATCCGACAGGGTGGCACTCCCTCAGTACTGCCCCTCCGACAGTGTGGCACTCCCTCAGTACTGCTACTCAAACAGTGCGGCGCTCCCTCAGTACTGCCCCTCCGACAGGGCGGCACTCCCTCAGTAGTGCCCATCCGACAGTTCGGCACTCCCTCAGTACTGCCCCTCCGACAGTGCGGAGCACACTCAGTACTGCCCCTCCGACAGTGCAACACTCCCTCAGTACTGCCCCTCCGACAGTGCGACACTCCCTCAGTACTGCCACTCCGACAGTGCAGCACTCCCTCAGTACAGCCCCTCCGACAATGCGACACTCCCTCAGTACTGCCCCTCCGACAGTGCGGCACTCCCTCAGTAATGCCCCTCCGACAGTGCGGCACTCCCTCAGTACTGCCCCTCCGACAGTGCGGCACTCCCTCAGTAATGCCCCTCCGACAGTGCGGCACTCCCTCTGTACTGCCCTTCCGACAGTGCGCGCTCCCTCAGTACTGCCCTCCGACAGTGCGGCGCTCCCTCAGTACTGCCCCTCGACAGTGCGGCGCTCGCTCAATACTGCCCCTCCGACAGTGCGGAGCTCCCTCAGTAATGCCCCTCCGACAGTGCGGCACTCCCTCAGTACTGCACCTCCCACATTGCAACGCTCCCTCAGTACTGCCCCTCCGACAGTGCGGCACTCCCTCAGTACTGCCCCTCCGACAGTGCGGAGCTCCCTCAGTAGTGCCCCTCCGACAGTGCGACACTCCCTCAGTACTGCCCCTCCGACAGTGCGGAGCTCCCTCAGTAGTGCCCCTCCGACAGTGCGACACTCCCTCAGTACTGCCCCTCCGACAGTGCGGCGTTTCCTCAGTACTGCCCCTCCGACAGTGCGACACTCCCTCAGTACTGCCCCTCCGACAGTGCGGCACTCCCTCAGTAATGTCACTACGACAGTGCGGCACTCCCTCAGTACTGCCCCTCCGATAGTGCAGCACGCCCTCAGTACTGCCCCTCCGACAGTGCAGCACTCCCTCAGTAGTACCCCTCCGACAGTGCGACACTCCCTCAGTACTGCCGCTCCGACAGTGCGGCACTCCCTCAGTACTGCCCCTCTGACAGTGCGACACTCCCTCAGTACTACCCATCCGACAGTGCGGCACTCCCTCAGTACTGCCCTTCCGACAGTGCGGCACTCCCTCAGTACTGCCCCTCCGAAAGTGCGGCGCTCCCTCAGTACTGTCTCTACGACAGCGCGGCTCTCCATCAGTACTGCCCCTCCGACAGTGCGGCACGCCCTCAGTACTGCCCCTCCGACAGTGCGACACTCCCTCAGTACTGCCCCTCCGACAGTGCGACACTCCCTCAGTACTGCCCCTCCGACAGTGCGGCACTCCCTCAGTACTGCCCCTCCGACAGTGCGGCACTCCCTCAGTAGTGCTCATCCGACAGTGCGGCGCTCCCTCAGTACTGCCCCTCCGACAGTGCGGCACTGCCTCAGTACTGCCCATCCGACAGTGCGGTGCTCCCTCAGTACTGCCCCGCCGACAGTGCGGCACTCCCTCAGTACTGCCCCTCCGACAGTGCGGCACTCCCTCAGTACTGCCTCTCCGACAGTGCGGCACTCCCTCAGTACTGCCCCTCCGACAATGCGGCGCTCCCTCAGTACTGCCCCTCCGACTGTGCGGCACTCCCTCAGTACTGTTCCTACGACAGCGCGGCTCTCCCTCAGTACTGCCCCTCCGACAGTGCAGCACTCCCTCAGTAGTGCCCCTCCGACAGTGCAGCACTCCCTCAGTACTGCCCCTCCGACAGTGCAGCACTCCCTCAGTAGTGCCCCTCCGACAGTGCAGCACTCCCTCAGTACTGCCCCTCCGACAGTGCAGCACTCCCTCAGTAGTGCCCCTCCGACAGTGCAGCACTCCCTCAGTACTGCCCCTCCGACAGTGCAGCACTCCCTCAGTAGTGCCCCTCCGACAGTGCGGCACTCCCTCAGTACTGCCTCTTCGATAGTGCGGCGCTCCCTCAGTACTGCCCCTCCGACAGTGCGGGAACACTCAGTACTGCCCCTCCGACAGTGCAGCACTCCCTCAGTAGTGCCCCTCTGACAGTGCGGCGCTCCCTCAGTACTGCCCCTCTGTCAGTGCGACACTCCCTCAGTACTGCCCCTCCGACAGTGCGGCACTCCCTCAGTACTGCCCCTCTGACAGTGCGACACTCCCTCAGTACTACCCCTCCGACAGTGCGGCAGTCCCTCAGTACTGCCCTTCCGACAGTGCGCGCTCCCGCAGTACTGCCCCTCCGAAAGTGCGGCGCTCCCTCAGTACTGCCCCTCTGACAGTGCGGCGCTCCCTCAATACTTCCCCTCCGACATTGTGGCACTCCCTCAGTACTGCACCTCCCACAGTGCAACGCTCCCTCAGTACTGCCCCTCCGACAGTGCGGCACTCCCTCAGTACTGCCCCTCCGACAGTGCGGCACTCCCTCAGTACTGCTCCTCCGACAGTGCGGCACTCCCTCAGTACTGCCTCTCCGACAGTGCGGCGCTCCCTCAGTACTGCCCCTCCGACAATGCGGCGCTCCCTCAGTACTGCCCCTCCGACAGTGCGGCATTCCCAAAGTACTGTCCCTACGACAGTGCGGCACTCTCTCAGTACTGCCCATCCGACAGTGCAGCACTCTCTCAGTACTGCCCCTCCGACAGTGCGACACTCCCTCAGTTCTGCCCCTCCGACAGTGCGGCACTCCCTCAGTAGTGCTCATCCGACAGTGCGGCGCTCCCTCAGTACTGCCCCTCCGACTGTGCGGCACTCCATCAGTCCTGCCTCTTCGACAGTGCGGCGCTCCCTCAGTACTGCCGCTCCAACAGTGCGGGGCACACTCAGTACTGCCCCTCAGACAGTGCAGCACTCCCTCAGTAGTGCCCCTCCGACAGTGCGGAGCTCCCTCAGTACTGTCAGTCCGGCAGTGCAGCACTCCCTCAGTACTGCCCCTCCGACAGTGCGGCACTCCCTCAGTACTGTCAGTCCGACAGTGCGACACTCCCTCAGTACTGCCCCTCCGACAGTGCGGCGTTTCCTCAGTACTACCCCTCCGACAGTGCGACACTCGCTCAGTACTGCCCCTCTGACAGTGCAGCACTCCCTCAGTACTACCCCTTCGACAGTGCGGCACTCCCTCAGTACTGCCCTTCCGACAGAGCGCGCTCCCTCAGTACTGCCCCTCTGAAAGTGCGGCACTCCCTCAGTACTGCCGCTCCGACAGTGCAGCACTCCCTCAGTACTGCCCCTCCGACAGTGCAGCACTCCCTCAGTAGTGCTCATCCAACAGTGCGGCGCTCACTCAGTACTGCCCCTCCGACAGTGCGGCACTCCATCAGTACTCCCAGTCCGACAGTGCCACACTCCCTCAGTACTGCCCCTCCGACAGTACGGTACTCCCTCAGTGCTGCCCCTCCGACAGTTCGGCGATCCCTCAATACTTGCTCTCCGACAGTGCGGCACTCCCTCAGTACTGCCCCTCCGACAGTGCAGCACTCCCTCAGTACTGCCCCTCCTACAGTGCGGCACTCCCTCAGTACTGCCCCTCCGACAGTGCGGCACTCCCTCAGTACTGCCCATCCGACAGGGTGGCACTCCCTCAGTACTGCCCCTCCGACAGTGTGGCACTCCCTCAGTACTGCTCCTCAAACAGTGCGGCGCTCCCTCAGTACTGCCCCTCCGACAGGGCGGCACTCCCTCAGTAGTGCCCATCCGACAGTTCGGCACTCCCTCAGTACTGCCCCTCCGACAGTGCGGAGCATACTCAGTACTGCCCCTCCGACAGTGCAACACTCCCTCAGTACTGCCCCTCCGACAGTGCGACACTCCCTCAGTACTGCCACTCCGACAGTGCGGCACTCCCTCAGTACAGCCCCTCCGACAATGCGACACTCCCTCAGTACTGCCCCTCCGACAGTGCGGCACTCCCTCAGTAATGCCCCTCCGACAGTGCGGCACTCCCTCAGTACTGCCCCTCCGACAGTGCGGCACTCCCTCAGTAATGCCCCTCCGACAGTGCGGCACTCCCTCTGTACTGCCCTTCCGACAGTGCGCGCTCCCTCAGTACTGCCCTCCGACAGTGTGGCGCTCCCTCAGTAGTGCCCCTCGACAGTGCGGCGCTCGCTCAATACTGCCCCTCCGACAGTGCGGAGCTCCCTCAATAATGCCCCTCCGACAGTGCGGCACTCCCTCAGTACTGCACCTCCCACATTGCAACGCTCCCTCAGTACTGCCTCTCCGACAGTGCGGCACTCCCTCAGTACTGCCCTTCCGACAGAGCGCGCTCCCTCAGTACTGCCCCTCTGAAAGTGCGGCACTCCCTCAGTACTGCCGCTCCGACAGTGCAGCACTCCCTCAGTACTGCCCCTCCGACAGTGCAGCACTCCCTCAGTAGTGCTCATCCAACAGTGCGGCGCTCACTCAGTACTGCCCCTCCGACAGTGCGGCACTCCATCAGTACTCCCAGTCCGACAGTGCCACACTCCCTCAGTACTGCCCCTCCGACAGTACGGTACTCCCTCAGTGCTGCCCCTCCGACAGTTCGGCGATCCCTCAATACTTGCCCTCCGACAGTGCGGCACTCCCTCAGTACTGCCCCTCCGACAGTGCAGCACTCCCTCAGTACTGCCCCTCCTACAGTGCGGCACTCCCTCAGTACTGCCCCTCCGACAGTGCGGCACTCCCTCAGTACTGCCCATCCGACAGTACGGCACTCCCTCGGTACTGCCTCTTCGATAGTGCGGCGCTCCCTCAGTACTGCTCCTCCGACAGTGCGGCACTCCCTCAGTACTGCCCATCCGACAGGGTGGCACTCCCTCAGTACTGCCCCTCCGACAGTGTGGCACTCCCTCAGTACTGCTACTCAAACAGTGCGGCGCTCCCTCAGTACTGCCCCTCCGACAGGGCGGCACTCCCTCAGTAGTGCCCATCCGACAGTTCGGCACTCCCTCAGTACTGCCCCTCCGACAGTGCGGAGCACACTCAGTACTGCCCCTCCGACAGTGCAACACTCCCTCAGTACTGCCCCTCCGACAGTGCGACACTCCCTCAGTACTGCCACTCCGACAGTGCAGCACTCCCTCAGTACAGCCCCTCCGACAATGCGACACTCCCTCAGTACTGCCCCTCCGACAGTGCGGCACTCCCTCAGTAATGCCCCTCCGACAGTGCGGCACTCCCTCAGTACTGCCCCTCCGACAGTGCGGCACTCCCTCAGTAATGCCCCTCCGACAGTGCGGCACTCCCTCTGTACTGCCCTTCCGACAGTGCGCGCTCCCTCAGTACTGCCCTCCGACAGTGCGGCGCTCCCTCAGTACTGCCCCTCGACAGTGCGGCGCTCGCTCAATACTGCCCCTCCGACAGTGCGGAGCTCCCTCAGTAATGCCCCTCCGACAGTGCGGCACTCCCTCAGTACTGCACCTCCCACATTGCAACGCTCCCTCAGTACTGCCCCTCCGACAGTGCGGCACTCCCTCAGTACTGCCCCTCCGACAGTGCGGAGCTCCCTCAGTAGTGCCCCTCCGACAGTGCGACAATCCCTCAGTACTGCCCCTCCGACAGTGCGGAGCTCCCTCAGTAGTGCCCCTCCGACAGTGCGACACTCCCTCAGTACTGCCCCTCCGACAGTGCGGCGTTTCCTCAGTACTGCCCCTCCGACAGTGCGACACTCCCTCAGTACTGCCCCTCCGACAGTGCGGCACTCCCTCAGTAATGTCACTACGACAGTGCGGCACTCCCTCAGTACTGCCCCTCCGATAGTGCAGCACGCCCTCAGTACTGCCCCTCCGACAGTGCAGCACTCCCTCAGTAGTGCCCCTCCGACAGTGCGACACTCCCTCAGTACTGCCGCTCCGACAGTGCGGCACTCCCTCAGTACTGCCCCTCTGACAGTGCGACACTCCCTCAGTACTACCCCTCCGACAGTGCGGCACTCCCTCAGTACTGCCCTTCCGACAGTGCGGCACTCCCTCAGTACTGCCCCTCCGAAAGTGCGGCGCTCCCTCAGTACTGTCTCTACGACAGCGCGGCTCTCCATCAGTACTGCCCCTCCGACAGTGCGGTGCTCCCTCAGTACTGCCCCGCCGACAGTGCGGCACTCCCTCAGTACTGCCCCTCCGACAGTGCGGCACTCCCTCAGTACTGCCTCTCCGACAGTGCGGCACTCCCTCAGTACTGCCCCTCCGACAATGCGGCGCTCCCTCAGTACTGCCCCTCCGACTGTGCGGCACTCCCTCAGTACTGTCCCTACGACAGCGCGGCTCTCCCTCAGTACTGCCCCTCCGACAGTGCAGCACTCCCTCAGTACTGCCCCTCCGACAGTGCAGCACTCCCTCAGTAGTGCCCCTCCGACAGTGCGGCACTCCCTCAGTACTGCCTCTTCGATAGTGCGGCACTGCCTCAGTACTGCCCATCCGACAGTGCGGTGCTCCCTCAGTACTGCCCCGCCGACAGTGCGGCACTCCCTCAGTACTGCCCCTCCGACAGTGCGGCACTCCCTCAGTACTGCCTCTCCGACAGTGCGGCACTCCCTCAGTACTGCCCCTCCGACAATGCGGCGCTCCCTCAGTACTGCCCCTCCGACTGTGCGGCACTCCCTCAGTACTGTCCCTACGACAGCGCGGCTCTCCCTCAGTACTGCCCCTCCGACAGTGCAGCACTCCCTCAGTACTGCCCCTCCGACAGTGCAGCACTCCCTCAGTAGTGCCCCTCCGACAGTGCGGCACTCCCTCAGTACTGCCTCTTCGATAGTGCGGCGCTCCCTCAGTACTGCCCCTCCGACAGTGCGAGAACACTCAGTACTACCCCTCCGACAGTGCAGCACTCCCTCAGTAGTGCCCCTCTGACAGTGCGGCGCTCCCTCAGTACTGCCCCTCTGTCAGTGCGACACTCCCTCAGTACTGCCCCTCCGACAGTGCGGCACTCCCTCAGTACTGCCCCTCTGACAGTGCGACACTCCCTCAGTACTACCCCTCCGACAGTGCGGCAGTCCCTCAGTACTGCCCTTCCGACAGTGCGCGCTCCCGCAGTACTGCCCCTCCGAAAGTGCGGCGCTCCCTCAGTACTGCCCCTCTGACAGTGCGGCGCTCCCTCAATACTTCCCCTCCGACATTGTGGCACTCCCTCAGTACTGCACCTCCCACAGTGCAACGCTCCCTCAGTACTGCCCCTCCGACAGTGCGGCACTCCCTCAGTACTGCCCCTCCGACAGTGCGGCACTCCCTCAGTACTGCTCCTCCGACAGTGCGGCACTCCCTCAGTACTGCCTCTCCGACAGTGCGGCGCTCCCTCAGTACTGCCCCTCCGACAATGCGGCGCTCCCTCAGTACTGCCCCTTCGACAGTGCGGCACTCCCTCAGTACTGCCCCTCCGACAGTGCAGCACTCTCTCAGTACTGCCCCTCCGACAGTGCGACACTCCCTCAGTACTGCCCCTCCGACAGTGCGGCACTCCCTCAGTAGTGCTCATCCGACAGTGCGGCGCTCCCTCAGTACTGCCCCTCCGACTGTGCGGCACTCCATCAGTCCTGCCTCTTCGACAGTGCGGCGCTCCCTCAGTACTGCCGCTCCAACAGTGCGGGGCACACTCAGTACTGCCCCTCCGACAGTGCGGCACTCCCTCAGTACTGCCCTTCCGACAGAGCGCGCTCCCTCAGTACTGCCCCTCTGAAAGTGCGGCACTCCCTCAGTACTGCCGCTCCGACAGTGCAGCACTCCCTCAGTACTGCCCCTCCGACAGTGCAGCACTCCCTCAGTAGTGCTCATCCAACAGTGCGGCGCTCACTCAGTACTGCCCCTCCGACAGTGCGGCACTCCATCAGTACTCCCAGTCCGACAGTGCCACACTCCCTCAGTACTGCCCCTCCGACAGTACGGTACTCCCTCAGTGCTGCCCCTCCGACAGTTCGGCGATCCCTCAATACGTGCCCTCCGACAGTGCGGCACTCCCTCAGTACTGCCCCTCCGACAGTGCAGCACTCCCTCAGTACTGCCCCTCCGACAGTGCGGCACTCCCTCAGTACTGCCCCTCCGACAGTGCGGCACTCCCTCAGTACTGCCCCTCCGACAGTGCGGCACTCCCTCGGTACTGCCTCTTCGATAGTGCGGCGCTCCCTCAGTACTGCTCCTCCGACAGTGCGGCACTCCCTCAGTACTGCCCCTCCGACAGGGTGGCGCTCCCTCAGTACTGCTCCTCAAACAGTGCGGCGCTCCCTCAGTACTGCCCCTCCGACAGGGCGGCACTCCCTCAGTAGTGCCCATCCGACAGTTCGGCACTCCCTCAGTACTGCCCCTCCGACAGTGCGGAGCACACTCAGTACTGCCCCTCCGACAGTGCAACACTCCCTCAGTACTGCCCCTCCGACAGTGCGACACTCCCTCAGTACTGCCACTCCGACAGTGCGGCACTCCCTCAGTACAGCCCCTCCGACAATGCGACACTCCCTCAGTACTGCCCCTCCGACAGTGCGGCACTCCCTCAGTAATGCCCCTCCGACAGTGCGGCACTCCCTCAGTACTGCCCCTCCGACAGTGCGGCACTCCCTCAGTAATGCCCCTCCGACAGTGCGGCACTCCCTCTGTACTGCCCTTCCGACAGTGCGCGCTCCCTCAGTACTGCCCTCCGACAGTGCGGCGCTCCCTCAGTAGTGCCCCTCGACAGTGCGGCGCTCGCTCAATACTGCCCCTCCGACAGTGCGGAGCTCCCTCAGTAATGCCCCTCCGACAGTGCGGCACTCCCTCAGTACTGCACCTCCCACATTGCAACGCTCCCTCAGTACTGCCCCTCCGACAGTGCGGCACTCCCTCAGTACTGCCCCTCCGACAGTGCGGAGCTCCCTCAGTAGTGCCCCTCCGACAGTGCGACACTCCCTCAGTACTGCCCCTCCGACAGTGCGGCGTTTCCTCAGTACTGCCCCTCCGACAGTGCGACACTCCCTCAGTACTGCCCCTCCGACAGTGCGGCACTCCCTCAGTACTGCCCCTCCGATAGTGCAGCACGCCCTCAGTACTGCCCCTCCGACAGTGCAGCACTACCTCAGTAGTGCCCCTCCGACAGTGCGGCACTCCCTCAGTACTGTCCCTACGACAGCGCGGCTCTCCCTCAGTACTGCCCCTCCGATAGTGCAGCACTCCCTCAGTAGTGCCCCTCCGACAGTGCGGCACTTCCTCAGTAGTGCACATCCGACAGTGCAGCACTCCCTCAGTAGTGCCCCTCCGACAGTGCGGCACTCCCTCAGTACTGCCCCTCAGACAGTGCGGCACTCCCTCAGTACTGCCCCTCCGACAGTGCGACACTCCCTCAGTACTGCCACTCCGACAGTGCGGCCCTCCCTCAGTACTGCCCCTCTGACAGTGCGACACTCCCTCAGTACTGCCCCTCCGACAGTGCGGCACTCCCTCAGTACTGCCCTTCTGACAGTGCGACACTCCCTCAGTACTACCCCTCCGACAGTGTGGCACTCCCTCAGTACTGCCCCTCCGAAAGTGCGGCGCTCCCTCAATACTTCCCCTCCGACATTGTGGCACTCCCTCAGTACTGCACCTCCCACAGTGCAACGCTCGCTCAGTACTGCCCCTCCGACAGTGCGGCACTCCCTCAGTACTGCCCCTCCGACAGTGCAGCACTCCCTCAGTTGTGCCCCTCCGACAGTGCGGCACACCCTCAGTAGTGCTCATCCGACAGTGCGGCGCTCCCTCAGTACTGCCCCTCCGACAGTGCGGCACTCCATCAGTACTGCCAGTCCGACAGTGCGACACTCCCTCAGTGCTGCCCCTCCGACAGTGCGGCGTTTCCTCAGTACTGCCCCTCCGACAGTGCGACACTCCCTCAGTACTGCCCCTCCGACAGTGCGGCACTCCCTCAGAACTGTCCCTACGACAGTGCGGCACTCCCTCAGTACTGCCCCTCCGACAGTTCAGCACTCCCTCAGTACTGCCCCTCCGACAGTGCAGCTCTCCCTCTTTAGTACCCCTCCGACAGTGCGGCACTCCCTCAGTACTGCCCCTCCGACAATGCGGTGCTCCCTCAGTACTGCCCCTCCGACAGTGCGGCACTCCCTCAGTACTGTCCCTACGACAGCGCGGCTCTCCATCAGTACTGCCCCTACGTCAGTGCAGCACTCCCTCAGTAGTGCCCCTCCGACAGTGCGAAACTCCCTCAGTACTGCCGCTCCGACAGTGCGGCACTCCCTCAGTACTGCCCCTCTGACAGTGCGACACTCCCTCAGTACTACCCCTCCGACAGTGCGGCACTCCCTCAGTACTGCCCTTCCGACAGTGCGGCACTCCCTCAGTACTGCCCCTCCGAAAGTGCGGCGCTCCCTCAGTACTGTCTCTACGACAGCGCGGCTCTCCATCAGTACTGCCCCTCTGACAGTGCGGCACGCCCTCAGTACTGCCCCTCCGACAGTGCGGCACTCCCTCAGTAGTTCTCATCCGACAGTGCGGCGCTCCCTCAGTACTGCCCCTCCAACAGTGCGGGGCACACTCAGTACTGCCCCTCAGACAGTGCAGCACTCCCTCAGTAATGCCCCTCCGACAGTGCGGCGCTCCCTCAGTACTGTCAGTCCGGCAGTGCAGCACTCCCTCAGTACTGCCCCTCCGACAGTGCGGCACTCCCTCAGTACTGTCAGTCCGACAGTGCGACACTCCCTCAGTACTGCCCCTCCGACAGTGCGGCGTTTCCTCAGTACTACCCCTCCGACAGTGCGACACTCGCTCAGTACTGCCCCTCTGACAGTGCGACACTCACTCAGTACTGCCCCTCCGACAGTGCTGCACTCCCTCAGTACTGCCCCTCTGACAGTGCGACACTCCCTCAGTACTACCCCTTCGACAGTGCGGCACTCCCTCAGTACTGCCCTTCCGACAGTGCGCGCTCCCTCAGTACTGCCACTCCGAAAGTGCGGCGCTCCCTCAGTACTGCCCCTCCGACAGTGCGGCACTCCCTCAGTACTGCCCTTCCGACAGTGCGCGCTCCCTCAGTACTGCCACTCCGAAAGTGCGGCGCTCCCTCAGTACTGCCCCTCCGACAGTGCGGCACTCCCTCAGTACTGCCCTTCCGACAGTGCGGCACTCCCTCAGTACTGCCCCTCCGACAGTACGGTACACCCTCAGTGCTGCCCCTCCGACAGTTCGGCGATCCCTCAATACTTGCCCTCCGACAGTGCGGCACTCCCTCAGTACTGCCCCTCCGACAGTGCAGCACTCCCTCAGTACTGCCCCTCCTACAGTGCGGCACTCCCTCAGTACTGCCCCTCCGACAGTGCGGCACTCCCTCAGTACTGCCCCTCCGACAGTGCGGCACTCCCTCAGTACTGCCCATCCGACAGTGCGGCACTCCCTCGGTACTGCCCCTCCGACAGGGTGGCACTCCCTCAGTACTGCTCCTCCGACAGTGCGGCACTCCCTCAGTACTGCCCCTCCGACAGGGTGGCACTCCCTCAGTACTGCCCATCCGACAGTGCGGCGCTCCCTCAGTACTGCTCCTCCGACAGTGCGGCACTCCCTCAGTACTGCCCCTCCGACAGGGTGGCACTCCCTCAGTACTGCCCCTCCGACAGTGTGGCACTCCCTCAGTACTGCTCCTCAAACAGTGCGGCGCTCCCTCAGTACTGCCCCTCCGACAGGGCGGCACTCCCTCAGTAGTGCCCATCCGACAGTTCGGCACTCCCTCAGTACTGCCCCTCCGACAGTGCGGAGCACACTCAGTACTGCCCCTCCGACAGTGCAACACTCCCTCAGTACTGCCCCTCCGACAGTGCGACACTCCCTCAGTACTGCCACTCCGACAGTGCGGCACTCCCTCAGTACAGCCCCTCCGACAATGCGACACTCCCTCAGTACTGCCCCTCCGACAGTGCGGCACTCCCTCAGTAATGCCCCTCCGACAGTGCGGCACTCCCTCAGTACTGCCCCTCCGACAGTGCGGCACTCCCTCAGTAATGCCCCTCCGACAGTGCGGCACTCCCTCTGTACTGCCCTTCCGACAGTGCGCGCTCCCTCAGTACTGCCCTCCGACAGTGTGGCACTCCCTCAGTACTGCCCCTCGACAGTGCGGCGCTCGCTCAATACTGCCCCTCCGACAGTGCGGAGCTCCCTCAGTAATGCCCCTCCGATAATGCGGCACTCCCTCAGTACTGCACCTCCCACATTGCAACGCTCCCTCAGTACTGCCCCTCCGACAGTGCGGCACTCCCTCAGTACTGCCCCTCCGACAGTGCGGAGCTCCCTCAGTAGTGCCCCTCCGACAGTGCGACACTCCCTCAGTACTGCCCCTCCGACAGTGCGGCGTTTCCTCAGTACTGCCCCTCCGACAGTGCGACACTCCCTCAGTACTGCCCCTCCGACAGTGCGGCACTCCCTCAGTAATGTCACTACGACAGTGCGGCACTCCCTCAGTACTGCCCCTCCGATAGTGCAGCACGCCCTCAGTACTGCCCCTCCGACAGTGCAGCACTACCTCAGTAGTGCCCCTCCGACAGTGCGGCACTCCCTCAGTACTGTCCCTACGACAGCGCGGCTCTCCCTCAGTACTGCCCCTCCGACAGTGCAGCACTCCCTCAGTAGTGCCCCTCCGACAGTGCGGCACTTCCTCAGTAGTGCACATCCGACAGTGCAGCACTCCCTCAGTAGTGCCCCTCCGACAGTGCGGCACTCCCTCAGTACTGCCCCTCAGACAGTGCGGCACTCCCTCAGTACTGCCCCTCCGACAGTGCGACACTCCCTCAGTACTGCCACTCCGACAGTGCGGCCCTCCCTCAGTACTGCCCCTCTGACAGTGCGACACTCCCTCAGTACTGCCCCTCCGACAGTGCGGCACTCCCTCAGTACTGCCCTTCTGACAGTGCGACACTCCCTCAGTACTACCCCTCCGACAGTGTGGCACTCCCTCAGTACTGCCCTTCCGACAGTGCGCGCTCCCTCAGTACTGCCCTTCCGAAAGTGCGGCGCTCCCTCAGTACTGCCCCTCCGAAAGTGCGGCGCTCCCTCAATACTTCCCCTCCGACATTGTGGCACTCCCTCAGTACTGCACCTCCCACAGTGCAACGCTCGCTCAGTACTGCCCCTCCGACAGTGCGGCACTCCCTCAGTACTGCCCCTCCGACAGTGCAGCACTCCCTCAGTTGTGCCCCTCCGACAGTGCGGCACACCCTCAGTAGTGCTCATCCGACAGTGCGGCGCTCCCTCAGTACTGCCCCTCCGACAGTGCGGCACTCCATCAGTACTGCCAGTCCGACAGTGCGACACTCCCTCAGTGCTGCCCCTCCGACAGTGCGGCGTTTCCTCAGTACTGCCCCTCCGACAGTGCGGCACTCCATCAGTACTGCCAGTCCGACAGTGCGACACTCCCTCAGTGCTGCCCCTCCGACAGTGCGACACTCCCTCAGTACTGCCCCTCCGACAGTGCGGCACTCCCTCAGAACTGTCCCTACGACAGTGCGGCACTCCCTCAGTACTGCCCCTCCGACAGTTCAGCACTCCCTCAGTACTGCCCCTCCGACAGTGCAGCTCTCCCTCATTAGTACCCCTCCGACAGTGCGGCACTCCCTCAGTACTGCCCCTCCGACAGTTCGGCGATCCCTCAATACTTGCCCTCCGACAGTGCGGCACTCCCTCAGTACTGCCCCTCCGACAGTGCCGCACTCCCTAAGTACTGCCCCTCCGACAGTGCGGCGCTCCCTCAGTACTGCCCCTCCGACAGTGCCGCACTCCCTAAGTACTGCCCCTCCGAAAGTGCGGCGCTCCCTCAGTACTGCCCCTCTGACAGTGCGGCGCTCCCTCAATACTTCCCCTCCGACATTGTGGCACTCCCTCAGTACTGCACCTCCCACAGTGCAACGCTCCCTCAGTACTGCCCCTCCGACAGTGCGGCACTCCCTCAGTACTGCCCCTCCGACAGTGCGGCACTCCCTCAGTACTGCTCCTCCGACAGTGCGGCACTCCCTCAGTACTGCCTCTCCGACAGTGCGGCGCTCCCTCAGTACTGCCCCTCCGACAATGCGGCGCTCCCTCAGTACTGCCCCTTCGACAGTGCGGCACTCCCAAAGTACTGTCCCTACGACAGTGCGGCACTCTCTCAGTACTGCCCATCCGACAGTGCAGCACTCTCTCAGTACTGCCCCTCCGACAGTGCGACACTCCCTCAGTACTGCCCCTCCGACAGTGCGGCACTCCCTCAGTAGTGCTCATCCGACAGTGCGGCGCTCCCTCAGTACTGCCCCTCCGACTGTGCGGCACTCCATCAGTCCTGCCTCTTCGACAGTGCGGCGCTCCCTCAGTACTGCCGCTCCAACAGTGCGGGGCACACTCAGTACTGCCCCTCCGACAGAGCGCGCTCCCTCAGTACTGCCCCTCTGAAAGTGCGGCACTCCCTCAGTACTGCCGCTCCGACAGTGCAGCACTCCCTCAGTACTGCCCCTCCGACAGTGCAGCACTCCCTCAGTAGTGCTCATCCAACAGTGCGGGGCACACTCAGTACTGCCCCTCCGACAGTGCGGCACTCCATCAGTACTCCCAGTCCGACAGTGCCACACTCCCTCAGTACTGCCCCTCCGACAGTACGGTACTCCCTCAGTGCTGCCCCTCCGACAGTTCGGCGATCCCTCAAAACTTGCCCTCCGACAGTGCGGCACTCCCTCAGTACTGCCCCTCCGACAGTGCAGCACTCCCTCAGTACTGCCCCTCCTACAGTGCGGCACTCCCTCAGTACTGCCCCTCCGACAGTGCGGCACTCCCTCAGTACTGCCCCTCCGACAGTGCGGCACTCCCTCAGTACTGCCCCTCCGACAGTGCGGCACTCCCTCAGTACTCCCCCTCCGACTGTGCAGCACTCCCTCAGTACTGCCCATCCGACAGTGCGGCACTCCCTCAGTACTGCCCCTCCGACAGGGTGGCGCTCCCTCAGTACTGCTCCTCAAACAGTGCGGCGCTCCCTCAGTACTGCTCCTCCGACAGTGCGGCACTCCCTCAGTACTGCCCCTCCGACAGGGTGGCGCTCCCTCAGTACTGCCCCTCCGACAGTGCAGCACTCCCTCAGTACTGCCCCTCCGACAGTGCGGAGCACACTCAGTACTGCCCCTCCGACAGTGCAACACTCCCTCAGTACTGCCCCTCCGACAGTGCGACACTCCCTCAGTACTGCTCCTCAAACAGTGCGGCACTCCCTCAGTACTGCCCATCCGACAGTTCGGCACTCCCTCAGTACTGCCCCTCCGACAGTGCGGAGCACACTCAGTACTGCCCCTCCGACAGTGCAACACTCCCTCAGTACTGCCCCTCCGACAGTGCGACACTCCCTCAGTACTGCCACTCCGACAGTGCGGCACTCCCTCAGTACAGCCCCTCCGACAATGCGACACTCCCTCAGTACTGCCCCTCCGACAGTGCGGCACTCCCTCAGTAATGCCCCTCCGACAGTGCGGCACTCCCTCAGTACTGCCCCTCCGACAGTGCGGCACTCCCTCAGTAATGCCCCTCCGACAGTGCGGCACTCCCTCTGTACTGCCCTTCCGACAGTGCGCGCTCCCTCAGTACTGCCCTCCGACAGTGCGGCGCTCCCTCAGTAGTGCCCCTCGACAGTGCGGCGCTCGCTCAATACTGCCCCTCCGACAGTGCGGAGCTCCCTCAGTAATGCCCCTCCGACAGTGCGGCACTCCCTCAGTACTGCACCTCCCACATTGCAACGCTCCCTCAGTACTGCCCCTCCGACAGTGCGGCACTCCCTCAGTACTGCCCCTCCGACAGTGCGGAGCTCCCTCAGTAGTGCCCCTCCGACAGTGCGACACTCCCTCAGTACTGCCCCTCCGACAGTGCGGCGTTTCCTCAGTACTGCCCCTCCGACAGTGCGACACTCCCTCAGTACTGCCGCTCCGACAGTGCGGCACTCCCTCAGTACTGCCCCTCCGATAGTGCAGCACGCCCTCAGTACTGCCCCTCCGACAGTGCAGCACTACCTCAGTAGTGCCCCTCCGACAGTGCGGCACTCCCTCAGTACTGTCCCTACGACAGCGCGGCTCTCCCTCAGTACTGCCCCTCCGATAGTGCAGCACTCCCTCAGTAGTGCCCCTCCGACAGTGCGGCACTTCCTCAGTAGTGCACATCCGACAGTGCAGCACTCCCTCAGTAGTGCCCCTCCGACAGTGCGGCACTCCCTCAGTACTGCCCCTCAGACAGTGCGGCACTCCCTCAGTACTGCCCCTCCGACAGTGCGACACTCCCTCAGTACTGCCACTCCGACAGTGCGGCCCTCCCTCAGTACTGCCCCTCTGACAGTGCGACACTCCCTCAGTACTGCCCCTCCGACAGTGCGGCACTCCCTCAGTACTGCCCTTCTGACAGTGCGACACTCCCTCAGTACTACCCCTCCGACAGTGTGGCACTCCCTCAGTACTGCCCTTTCGACAGTGCGCGCTCCCTCAGTACTGCCCCTCCGAAAGTGCGGCGCTCCCTCAATACTTCCCCTCCGACATTGTGGCACTCCCTCAGTACTGCACCTCCCACAGTGCAACGCTCGCTCAGTACTGCCCCTCCGACAGTGCGGCACTCCCTCAGTACTGCCCCTCCGACAGTGCAGCACTCCCTCAGTTGTGCCCCTCCGACAGTGCGGCACACCCTCAGTAGTGCTCATCCGACAGTGCGGCGCTCCCTCAGTACTGCCCCTCCGACAGTGCGGCACTCCATCAGTACTGCCAGTCCGACAGTGCGACACTCCCTCAGTGCTGCCCCTCCGACAGTGCGGCGTTTCCTCAGTACTGCCCCTCCGACAGTGCGACACTCCCTCAGTACTGCCCCTCCGACAGTGCGGCACTCCCTCAGAACTGTCCCTACGACAGTGCGGCACTCCCTCAGTACTGCCCCTCCGACAGTTCAGCACTCCCTCAGTACTGCCCCTCCGACAGTGCAGCTCTCCCTCTTTAGTACCCCTCCGACAGTGCGGCACTCCCTCAGTACTGCCCCTCCGACAATGCGGTGCTCCCTCAGTACTGCCCCTCCGACAGTGCGGCACTCCCTCAGTACTGTCCCTACGACAGCGCGGCTCTCCATCAGTACTGCCCCTACGTCAGTGCAGCACTCCCTCAGTAGTGCCCCTCCGACAGTGCGAAACTCCCTCAGTACTGCCGCTCCGACAGTGCGGCACTCCCTCAGTACTGCCCCTCTGACAGTGCGACACTCCCTCAGTACTACCCCTCCGACAGTGCGGCACTCCCTCAGTACTGCCCTTCCGACAGTGCGGCACTCCCTCAGTACTGCCCCTCCGAAAGTGCGGCGCTCCCTCAGTACTGTCTCTACGACAGCGCGGCTCTCCATCAGTACTGCCCCTCTGACAGTGCGGCACGCCCTCAGTACTGCCCCTCCGACAGTGCGGCACTCCCTCAGTAGTGCTCATCCGACAGTGCGGCGCTCCCTCAGTACTGCCCCTCCGACTGTGCGGCACTCCATCAGTCCTGCCTCTTCGACAGTGCGGCGCTCCCTCAGTACTGCCCCTCCAACAGTGCGGGGCACACTCAGTACTGCCCCTCAGACAGTGCAGCACTCCCTCAGTAATGCCCCTCCGACAGTGCGGCGCTCCCTCAGTACTGTCAGTCCGGCAGTGCAGCACTCCCTCAGTACTGCCCCTCCGACAGTGCGGCACTCCCTCAGTACTGTCAGTCCGACAGTGCGACACTCCCTCAGTACTGCCCCTCCGACAGTGCGGCGTTTCCTCAGTACTACCCCTCCGACAGTGCGACACTCGCTCAGTACTGCCCCTCTGACAGTGCGACACTCACTCAGTACTGCCCCTCCGACAGTGCTGCACTCCCTCAGTACTGCCCCTCTGACAGTGCGACACTCCCTCAGTACTACCCCTTCGACAGTGCGGCACTCCCTCAGTACTGTCCCTACGACAGTGCGGCACTCCCTCAGTACTGCCCTTCCGACAGTGCGCGCTCCCTCAGTACTGCCCCTCCGAAAGTGCGGCGCTCCCTCAGTACTGCCCCTCCGACAGTGCGGCACTCCCTCAGTACTGCCCTTCCGACAGAGCGCGCTCCCTCAGTACTGCCCCTCCGACAGTTCGGCGATCCCTCAATACTTGCCCTCCGACAGTGCGGTACACCCTCAGTGCTGCCCCTCCGACAGTTCGGCGATCCCTCAATACTTGCCCTCCGACAGTGCGGCACTCCCTCAGTACTGCCCCTCCGACAGTGCAGCACTCCCTCAGTACTGCCCCTCCTACAGTGCGACACTCCCTCAGTACTACCCCTTCGACAGTGCGGCACTCCCTCAGTACTGCCCCTCCGACAGTGCGGCACTCCCTCGGTACTGCCTCTTCGATAGTGCGGCGCTCCCTCAGTACTGCTCCTCCGACAGTGCGGCACTCCCTCAGTACTGCCCCTCCGACAGGGTGGCACTCCCTCAGTACTGCCCCTCCGACAGTGTGGCACTCCCTCAGTACTGCTCCTCAAACAGTGCGGCGCTCCCTCAGTACTGCCCCTCCGACAGGGCGGCACTCCCTCAGTAGTGCCCATCCAACAGTTCGGCACTCCCTCAGTACTGCCCCTCCGACAGTGCGGAGCACACTCAGTACTGCCCCTCCGACAGTGCAACACTCCCTCAGTACTGCCCCTCCGACAGTGCGACACTCCCTCAGTACTGCCACTCCGACAGTGCGGCACTCCCTCAGTACAGCCCCTCCGACAATGCGACACTCCCTCAGTACTGCCCCTCCGACAGTGCGGCACTCCCTCAGTAATGCCCCTCCGACAGTGCGGCACTCCCTCAGTACTGCCCCTCCGACAGTGCGGCACTCCCTCAGTAATGCCCCTCCGACAGTGCGGCACTCCCTCTGTACTGCCCTTCCGACAGTGCGCGCTCCCTCAGTACTGCCCTCCGACAGTGTGGCACTCCCTCAGTACTGCCCCTCGACAGTGCGGCGCTCGCTCAATACTGCCCCTCCGACAGTGCGGAGCTCCCTCAGTAATGCCCCTCCGACAATGCGGCACTCCCTCAGTACTGCACCTCCCACATTGCAACGCTCCCTCAGTACTGCCCCTCCGACAGTGCGGCACTCCCTCAGTACTGCCCCTCCGACAGTGCGGAGCTCCCTCAGTAGTGCCCCTCCGACAGTGCGACACTCCCTCAGTACTGCCCCTCCGACAGTGCGGCGTTTCCTCAGTACTGCCCCTCCGACAGTGCGACACTCCCTCAGTACTGCCCCTCCGACAGTGCGGCACTCCCTCAGTAATGTCACTACGACAGTGCGGCACTCCCTCAGTACTGCCCCTCCGATAGTGCAGCACGCCCTCAGTACTGCCCCTCCGACAGTGCAGCACTACCTCAGTAGTGCCCCTCCGACAGTGCGGCACTCCCTCAGTACTGTCCCTACGACAGCGCGGCTCTCCCTCAGTACTGCCCCTCCGACAGTGCAGCACTCCCTCAGTAGTGCCCCTCCGACAGTGCGGCACTTCCTCAGTAGTGCACATCCGACAGTGCAGCACTCCCTCAGTAGTGCCCCTCCGACAGTGCGGCACTCCCTCAGTACTGCCCCTCAGACAGTGCGGCACTCCCTCAGTACTGCCCCTCCGACAGTGCGACACTCCCTCAGTACTGCCACTCCGACAGTGCGGCCCTCCCTCAGTACTGCCCCTCTGACAGTGCGACACTCCCTCAGTACTGCCCCTCCGACAGTGCGGCACTCCCTCAGTACTGCCCTTCTGACAGTGCGACACTCCCTCAGTACTACCCCTCCGACAGTGTGGCACTCCCTCAGTACTGCCCTTCCGACAGTGCGCGCTCCCTCAGTACTGCCCTTCCGAAAGTGCGGCGCTCCCTCAGTACTGCCCCTCCGAAAGTGCGGCGCTCCCTCAATACTTCCCCTCCGACATTGTGGCACTCCCTCAGTACTGCACCTCCCACAGTGCAACGCTCGCTCAGTACTGCCCCTCCGACAGTGCGGCACTCCCTCAGTACTGCCCCTCCGACAGTGCAGCACTCCCTCAGTTGTGCCCCTCCGACAGTGCGGCACACCCTCAGTAGTGCTCATCCGACAGTGCGGCACTCCATCAGTACTGCCAGTCCGACAGTGCGACACTCCCTCAGTGCTGCCCCTCCGACAGTGCGGCGTTTCCTCAGTACTGCCCCTCCGACAGTGCGACACTCCCTCAGTACTGCCCCTCCGACAGTGCGGCACTCCCTCAGAACTGTCCCTACGACAGTGCGGCACTCCCTCAGTACTGCCCCTCCGACAGTTCAGCACTCCCTCAGTACTGCCCCTCCGACAGTGCAGCTCTCCCTCATTAGTACCCCTCCGACAGTGCGGCACTCCCTCAGTACTGCCCCTCCGACAATGCGGTGCTCCCTCAGTACTGCCCCTCCGACAGTGCGGCACTCCCTCAGTACTGTCCCTACGACAGCGCGGCTCTCCATCAGTACTGCCCCTACGTCAGTGCAGCACTCCCTCAGTAGTGCCCCTCCGACAGTGCGACACTCCCTCAGTACTGCCGCTCCGACAGTGCGGCACTCCCTCAGTACTGCCCCTCTGACAGTGCGACACTCCCTCAGTACTACCCCTCCGACAGTGCGGCACTCCCTCAGTACTGCCCTTCCGACAGTGCGGCACTCCCTCAGTACTGCCCCTCCGAAAGTGCGGCGCTCCCTCAGTACTGTCTCTACGACAGCGCGGCTCTCCATCAGTACTGCCCCTCCGACAGTGCGGCACGCCCTCAGTACTGCCCCTCCGACAGTGCAGCACTCCCTCAGTACTGCCCCTCCGAAAGTGCGGCGCTCCCTCAGTACTGTCCCTACGACAGCACGGCTCTCCATCAGTACTGCCCCTCCGACAGTGCGGCACTCCCTCAGTACTGCCCCTCCGACAGTGCGGCACTCCCTCAGTACTGCCCCTCCGACAGTGCGGCACTCCCTCAGTACTGTCCCTACGACAGCGCGGCTCTCCATCAGTACTGCCCCTACCTCAGTGCAGCACTCCCTCAGTAGTGCCCCTCCGACAGTGCGAAACTCCCTCAGTACTGCCGCTCCGACAGTGCGGCACTCCCTCAGTACTGCCCTTCCGACAGTGCGGCACTCCCTCAGTACTGCCCCTCCGAAAGTGCGGCGCTCCCTCAGTACTGTCTCTACGACAGCGCGGCTCTCCAACAGTACTGCCCCTCCGACAGTGCGGCACTCCCTCAGTACTGCCCCTCCGACAGTGCAGCACTCCCTCAGTACTGCCCCTCCGAAAGTGCGGCGCTCCCTCAGTACTGTCCCTACGACAGCGCGGCTCTCCATCAGTACTGCCCCTCCGACAGTTCCCCACTCCCTCAGTACTGCCCCTCCGACAGTGCGGCACTCCCTCAGTACTGCCCCTCCGACAGTGCGGCGCTCCCTCAGTACTGCCCCTCCGACAGTACGACACTCCCTCAGTACTGCCCCTCCG
Source organism: Pristiophorus japonicus (assembly GCF_044704955.1). NCBI lineage: Eukaryota > Metazoa > Chordata > Chondrichthyes > Pristiophoridae > Pristiophorus > Pristiophorus japonicus. The sequence continues at coordinate 422,758 of NW_027254025.1, forward strand.
ACAGGTCGGCACTCCCTCAGTACTGCCCCTCTGACAGTGCGACACTTCCTCAGTACTAGCCCTCCGACAGTGCGGCACTCCCTCAGTACTGCCCTTCCGACAGTGCGGCACTCCCTCAGTACTGCGCCTCCGAAAGTGCGGTGCTCCCTCAGTACTGTCCCTACGACAGCGCGGCTCTCCATCAGTACTGCCCCTCCGACAGTGCGGCACTCCCTCAGTACTGCCCCTCCGACAGTGCAGCACTCCCTCAGTACTGCCACTCCGAAAGTGCGGCGCTCCCTCAGTACTGTCCCTACGACAGCGCGGCTCTCCATCAGTACTGCCCCTCCGACAGTGCGGCACTCCCTCAGTACTGCCCCTCCGACAGTGCAGCACTCCCTCAGTACTGCCCCTCCGAAAGTGCGGCGCTCCCTCAGTACTGTCCCTATGACAGCGCGGTTCTCCATCAGTACTGCCCCTCCGACAGTTCGGCACTCCCTCAGTACTGCCCCTCCGACAGTGCGGCGCTCCCTCAGTACTGCCCCTCCGACAGTGCGGCACTCCCTCAGTACTGCCCCTCCGACAGCGCGGCACTCCCTCAGTACTGCCCCTCCGACAGTGCGGCACACCCTCAGTACTGCCCCTCCGACAGTGCGGCACTCCCTCAGTACTGCCCCTCCGACAGTGCGGCACTCCCTCAGTACTGCCCCTCCGACAGTGCAGCACTCCCTCAGTACTGCCCCTCCGAAAGTGCGGCGCTCCCTCAGTACTGTCCCTACGACAGCGCGGCTCTCCATCAGTACTGCCCCTCCGCAGTGCGGCACTCCCTCAGTACTGCCCCTCCGACAATGCGGCGCTCCCTCAGTACTGCCCCTCCGACAGTGCGGCACTCCTTCAGTACTGCCCCTCCGACAGTGCGGCACTCCCTCAGTACTGCCTCTCCGACAGTGCGGCACTCCCTCAGTACTGCCCCTCCGACAGTGCGGCGCTCCCTCAGTACTGCCCCTCCGACAGTGCGGCACTCCCTCAGTACTGCCCCTCCGACAGTGCGGCACTCCCTCAGTACATCCCCTCCGACAGTGCGGCACTCCCTCAGTACTGCCCCTCCGACAGTGCGACACTCCCTCAGTACTACCCCTGGTGTCTGTGATCACACCTTGAGGGTGACAGACGACACTGGGCAGACGTCTGGTTACACGGTGCGCCTGCTGTGACTGAGCAAGTGGAGACTCGTACCTGATACAAATTCTCGTTCTCCTCTTTGTAACGCTGAATTTTCGCTGGCAAGCTTTTCTTCGATTTCTGTTTGAAAACAAAATCACAAATGATCTCACTGTCCCATCAAACACTGCCAGTGGAGGTACAGCATGAGTTAGATACAGAGTAAAGCTCCCTCACACTGTCCCATCAAACACTCCCAGGGCAGGTACAGGGGGTTAGATACAGAGTAAAGCTCCCTCTACACTGTCCCATCAAACACTGCCAGTGGAGGTACAGCATGAGTTAGATACAGAGTAAAGCTCCCTCTATACTGTCCCATCAAACACTCCCAGGGCAGGTACAGCACGGGGTTAGATACAGAGTAAAGCTCCCTCTACACTGTCCCATCAACCACTCCCAGGGCAGGTACAACACGGGGTTAGATATAGAGTAAAGCTCCCTCTACACTGTCCCATCAAACACTCCCAGGGCAGGTACAGCACGGGGTTAGATACAGAGTAAAGCTCCCTCTACACTGTCCCATCAAACACTCCCAGGGCACGTACAGCACGGGGTCAGATACAGAGTAAAGCTCCCTCTACACTGTCCCATCAAACACTCCCAGGGCAGGTACAGCACGGGTTAGATACAGAGTAAAGCTCCCTCACACTGTCCCATCACACACTCCCAGGGCAGTTACAGGGGGTTAGATACAGAGTAAAGCTCCCTCTACACTGTCCCATCAAACACTCCCAGGGCAAGTACAGGGGGTTAGATACAGAGTAAAGCTCCCTCTACACTGTCCCATCAAACACTCCCAGGGCAGGTACAGCACGGGGTTAGATACAGAGTAAAGCTCCCTCTACACTGTCCCATCAACCACTCCCAGGGCAGGTACAGGGGGTTAGATAGAGAGTAAATCTCCCTCTACACTGTCCCATCAAACACTGCCAGGGCATGTACAACACCGGTTAGATACAGAGTAAAGCTCCCTCTACACTGTCCCATCAACCACTCCCAGGGCAGGTACAGGGGGTTAGATACAGAGTAAAGCTCCCTCACACTGTCCCATCACACACTCCCAGGGCAGGTACAGGGGGTTAGATACAGAGTAAAGCTCCCTCTACACTGTCTCATCACACACTCCCAGGGCAGGTACAGCACGGGGTTAGATACAGAGTAAAGCTCCCTCTACACTGTCCCATCAAACACTCGCAGGGCAGGTACAGGGGGTTAGATAGAGAGTAAATCTCCCTCTACACTGTCCCATCAAACACTGCCAGGGCATGTACAACACGGGTTAGATACAGAGTAAAGCTCCCTCTACACTGTCCCATCAACCACTCCCAGGGCAGGTACAAGGGGGTAGATACAGAGTAAAGCTCCCTCTACATTGTCCCATCAAACACTCCCAGGGCAGGTACAGCACGGGGTTAGATACAGAGTAAAGCTCTCTCTACAATGTCCCATCAAACACTCCGAGGGGAGGTACAGCACAGGTTAGATACAGAGTAAAGCTCCCTCTACACTGTCCCATCAAACACTCCCAGGGCAGGTACAGCAAGGGGTTAGATACAGAGTAAAGCTCCCTCTACACTGTCCCATCAAACACTCCCAGGGCAGGTACAGCACGGGTTAAATACAGAGTAAAGCTCCCTCTACACTGTCCCATCACACACTCGCAGGGCAGGTACAGCACGGGGTTAGATACAGAGTAAAGCTCCCTCTACACTGTCCCATCAAACACTCCCAGGGCACGTACAGCACGGGGTCAGATACAGAGTAAAGCTCCCTCTACACTGTCCCATCAAACACTCCCAGGGCAGGTACAGCACGGGTTAGATACAGAGTAAAGCTCCCTCTGCACTGTCCCATCAAACACTCCCAGGGCAGGTACAGCACGGGGTTAGATACAGAGTAAAGCTCCCTCTACACTGTCCCATCAAACATTCCCAGGGCAGTTACAGGGGGTTAGATACAGAGTAAAGCTCCCTCTACACTGTCCCATCAAACACTCCCAGGTCAGGTACAGGGGGTTAGATACAGAGTAAAGCTCCCTCTACACTGTCCCATCAAACACTCCCAGGGCAGTTACAGGGGGTTAGATACAGAGTAAAGCTCCCTCTACATTGTCCCATCAAACACTCCCAGGGCAGGTACAGCACGGGGTTAGATACAGAGTAAAGCTCCCTCTACACTGTCCCATCAAACACTCCGAGGGGAGGTACAGCACAGGTTAGATACAGAGTAAAGCTCCCTCTACACTGTCCCATCAAACACTCCCAGGGCAGGTACAGCACGGGGTTAGATACAGAGTAAAGCTCCCTCTACACTGTCCCATCAAACACTCCCGGGGCAGGTACAGCACGGGTTAAATACAGAGTAAAGCTCCCTCTACACTGTCCCATCACACACTCCCAGGGCAGGTACAGCACGGGGTTAGATACAGAGTAAAGCTCCCTCTACACTGTCCCATCAAACACTCCCAGGGCAGGTACAACACGGGGTTAGATACAGAGTAAAGCTCCCTCTACACTGTCCCATCAAACACTCCCATGGCAGGTACAGGGGGTTAGATACAGAGTAAAGCTCCCACTACACTGTCCCATCAAACACTCCCAGGGCAGGTACAACACGATGTTAGATACAGAGTAAAGATCCATCTACACTGTCCCATCAAACACTCCCAGGGCAGGTACAACACGGGGTTAGATACAGAGTAAAGCTCCCTCTACACTGTCCCATCAACCACTCCCAGGGCAGGTACAGGGGGTTAGATAGAGAGTAAATCTCCCTCTACACTGTCCCATCAAACACTGCCAGGGCATGTACAACACCGGTTAGATACAGAGTAAAGCTCCCTCTACACTGTCCCATCAACCACTCCCAGGGCAGGTACAGGGGGTTAGATACAGAGTAAAGCTCCCTCACACTGTCCCATCACACACTCCCAGGGCAGGTACAGGGGGTTAGATACAGAGTAAAGCTCCCTCTACACTGTCCCATCACACACTCCCAGGGCAGGTACAGGGGGTTAGATACAGAGTAAAGCTCCCTCTACACTGTCCCATCAAACACTCGCAGGGCAGGTACAGGGGGTTAGATAGAGAGTAAATCTCCCTCTACACTGTCCCATCAAACACTGCCAGGGCATGTACAACACGGGTTAGATACAGAGTAAAGCTCCCTCTACACTGTCCCATCAACCACTCCCAGGGCAGGTACAAGGGGTTAGATACAGAGTAAAGCTCCCTCTACACTGTCCCATCACACACTCCCAGGGCAGGTACAGCACGGGGTTAGCTACAGAGTAAAGCTCCCTCTACACTGTCCCATCAAACACTCCCAGGGCAGGTACAACACGGGGTTAGATACAGAGTAAAGCTCCCTCTACACTGTCCCACCAAACACTCCCATGGCAGGTACAGGGGGTTAGATAAAGAGTAAAGCTCCCACTACACTGTCCCATCAAACACTCCCAGGGCAGGTACAACACGGGGTTAGATACAGAATAAAGCTCCATCTACACTGTCCCATCAAACACTCCCAGGGCAGGTACAACACGGGGTTAGATACAGAGTAAAGCTCCCTCTACACTGTCCCATCAAACACTCCGAGGGCAGGTACAGGGGGTCAGATACAGAGTAAAGCTCCCACTACACTGTCCCATCAAACACTCCCAGGGCAGGTACAGGGGGTTAGAAACAGAGTAAAGCTCCCTCTGCACTGTCCCATCAAACATTCCCAGGGCAGGTACAGCACGGGGTTAGATACAGAGTAAAGCTCCCTCTACACTGTCCCATCAAACACTCCCAGGGCAGGTACAGGGGGTTAGATAGAGAGTAAATCTCCCTCTACACTGTCCCATCAAACACTGCCAGGGCATGTAAAAGACCGGTTAGATACAGAGTAAAGCTCCCTCTACACTGTCCCATCAACCACTCCCAGGGCAGGTACAGGGGGTTAGATACAGAGTAAAGCTCCCTCACACTGTCCCATCACACACTCCTAGGGCAGGTACAGGCGGTTAGATACAGAGTAAAGCTCCCTCTACACTGTCCCATCAAACACTCCCAGGGCAGGTACAGCACGGGGTTAGATACAGAGTAAAGCTCCCTCTACACTGTCCCATCAAACACTCACAGGGCAGGTAAAGCACGGGTTAAATACAGAGTAAAGCTCCCTCTACACTGTCCCATCACACACTCCCAGGGCAGGTACAGCACGGGGTTAGATACAGAGTAAAGCTCCCTCTACACTGTCCCATCAAACACTCCCAGGGCAGGTACAGCACAGGTTAAATACAGAGTAAAGCTCCCTCTACACTGTCCCATCACACTCCCAGGGCAGGTACAGCACGGGGTTAGATACAGAGTAAAGCTCCCTCTACACTGTCCCATCAAACACTCCCAGGGCAGGTACAGCACGGGGTTAGATACAGAGTAAAGCTCCCTCTACACTGTCCCATCAAACACTCCCAGGGCAGGTACAACACGGGGTTAGATACAGAGTAAAGCTCCCTCTACACTGTCCCATCAAACACTCCCATGGCAGGTACAGGGGGTTAGATACAGAGTAAAGCTCCCACTACACTGTCCCATCAAACACTCCCAGGACAGGTACAACACGGGGTTAGATACAGAGTAAAGCTCCATCTACACTGTCCCATCAAACACTCCCAGGGCAGGTACAACACGGGGTTAGATACAGAGTAAAGCTCCCTCTACACTGTCCCATCAAACACTCCCAGGGCAGGTACAGGGAGTCAGATACAGAGTAAAGCTCCCTTTACACTGTCCCATCAACCACTCCCAGGGCAGGTACAGGGGGTTAGATAGAGAGTAAATCTCCCTCTACACTGTCCCATCAAACACTGCCAGGGCATGTACAACACCGGTTAGATACAGAGTAAAGCTCCCTCTACACTGTCCCATCAACCACTCCCAGGGCAGGTACAGGGGGTTAGATACAGAGTAAAGCTCCCTCACACTGTCCCATCACACACTCCCAGGGCAGGTACAGGGGGTTAGATACAGAGTAAAGCTCCCTCTACACTGTCCCATCACACACTCCCAGGGCAGGTACAGGGGGTTAGATACAGAGTAAAGCTCCCTCTACACTGTCCCATCAAACACTCGCAGGGCAGGTACAGGGGGTTAGATAGAGAGTAAATCTCCCTCTACACTGTCCCATCAAACACTGCCAGGGCATGTACAACACGGGTTAGATACAGAGTAAAGCTCCCTCTACACTGTCCCATCAACCACTCCCAGGGCAGGTACAAGGGGTTAGATACAGAGTAAAGCTCCCTCTACATTGTCCCATCAAACACTCCCAGGGCAGGTACAGCACGGGGTTAGATACAGAGTAAAGCTCCCTCTACACTGTCCCATCAAACACTCCGAGGGGAGGTACAGCACAGGTTAGATACAGAGTAAAGCTCCCTCTACACTGTCCCATCAAACACTCCCAGGGCAGGTACAGCACGGGGTTAGATACAGAGTAAAGCTCCCTCTACACTGTCCCATCAAACACTCCCAGGGCAGGTACAGCACGGGTTAAATACAGAGTAAAGCTCCCTCTACACTGTCCCATCACACACTCCCAGGGCAGGTACAGCACGGGGTTAGATACAGAGTAAAGCTCCCTCTACACTGTCCCATCAAACACTCCCAGGGCAGGTACAACACGGGGTTAGATACAGAGTAAAGCTCCCTCTACACTGTCCCACCAAACACTCCCATGGCAGGTACAGGGGGTTAGATAAAGAGTAAAGCTCCCACTACACTGTCCCATGAAACACTCCCAGGGCAGGTACAACACGGGGTTAGATACAGAGTAAAGCTCCATCTACACTGTCCCATCAAACACTCCCAGGGCAGGTACAACACGGGGTTAGATACAGAGTAAAGCTCCCTCTACACTGTCCCATCAAACACTCCCAGGGCAGGTACAGGGGGTCAGATACAGAGTAAAGCTCCCACTACACTGTCCCATCAAACACTCCCAGGGCAGGTACAGGGGGTTAGAAACAGAGTAAAGCTCCCTCTGCACTGTCCCATCAAACATTCCCAGGGCAGGTACAGCACGGGGTTAGATACAGAGTAAAGCTCCCTCTACACTGTCCCATCAAACACTCCCAGGGCAGGTACAGGGGGTTAGATAGAGAGTAAATCTCCCTCTACACTGTCCCATCAAACACTGCCAGGGCATGTAAAACACCGGTTAGATACAGAGTAAAGCTCCCTCTACACTGTCCCATCAACCACTCCCAGGGCAGGTACAGGGGGTTAGATACAGAGTAAAGCTCCCTCACACTGTCCCATCACACACTCCCAGGGCAGGTACAGGCGGTTAGATACAGAGTAAAGCTCCCTCTACACTGTCCCATCAAACACTCCCAGGCCAGGTACAGCACGGGGTTAGATACAGAGTAAAGCTCCCTCTACACTGTCCCATCAAACACTCACAGGGCAGGTACAGCACGGGTTAAATACAGAGTAAAGCTCCCTCTACACTGTCCCATCACACACTCCCAGGGCAGGTACAGCACGGGGTTAGATACAGAGTAAAGCTCCCTCTACACTGTCCCATCAAACACTCCCAGGGCAGGTACAGCACAGGTTAAATACAGAGTAAAGCTCCCTCTACACTGTCCCATCACACTCCCAGGGCAGGTACAGCACGGGGTTAGATACAGAGTAAAGCTCCCTCTACACTGTCCCATCAAACACTCCCAGGGCAGGTACAGCACGGGGTTAGATACAGGGTAAAGCTCCCTCTACACTGTCCCATCAAACACTCCCAGGGCAGGTACAACACGGGGTTAGATACAGAGTAAAGCTCCCTCTACACTGTCCCATCAAACACTCCCATGGCAGGTACAGGGGGTTAGATATAGAGTAAAGCTCCCACTACACTGTCCCATCAAACACTCCCAGGACAGGTACAACACGGGGTTAGATACAGAGTAAAGCTCCATCTACATTGTCCCATCAAACACTCCCAGGGCAGGTACAACACGGGGTTAGATACAGAGTAAAGCTCCCTCTACACTGTCCCATCAAACACTCCCAGGGCAGGTACAGGGAGTCAGATACAGAGTAAAGCTCCCACTACACAGTCCCATCAAACACTCCCAGGGCAGGTACAGGGGGTTAGATACAGAGTAAAGCTCCCTCTGCACTGTCCCATCAAACATTCCCAGGGCAGGTACAGCACGGGGTTAGATACAGAGTAAAGCTCCCTCTACACTGTCCCATCAAACAATCCCAGGGCAGGTACAGGGGGTTAGATAGAGAGTAAATCTCCCTCTACACTGTCCCATCAAACACTGCCAGGGCATGTACAACACCGGTTAGATACAGAGTAAAGCTCCCTCTACACTGTCCCATCAACCACTCCCAGGGCAGGTACAGGGGGTTAGATACAGAGTAAAGCTCCCTCACACTGTCCCATCACACACTCCCAGGGCAGCTACAGGGGGTTAGATACAGAGTAAAGCTCCCTCTACACTGTCCCATCAAACACTCCCAGGGCAGGTACAGGGGGTTAGATAGAGAGTAAATCTCCCTCTACACTGTCCCATCAAACACTGCCAGGGCATGTACAACACGGGTTAGATACAGAGTAAAGCTCCCTCTACACTGTCCCATCAACCACTCCCAGGGCAGGTACAAGGGGTTAGATACAGAGTAAAGCTCCCTCTACATTGTCCCATCAAACACTCCCAGGGCAGGTACAGCACGGGGTTAGATACAGAGTAAAGCTCCCTCTACACTGTCCCATCAAACACTCCCAGGGGAGGTACAGCACAGGTTAGATACAGAGTAAAGCTCCCTCCACACTGTCCCATCAAACACTCCCAGGGCAGGTACAGCACGGGGTTAGATACAGAGTAAAGCTCGCTCTACACTGTCCCATCAAACACTCCCAGGGCAGGTACAGCACGGGTTAAATACAGAGTAAAGCTCCCTCTACACTGTCCCATCACACACTCCCAGGGCAGGTACAGCACGGGGTTAGATACAGAGTAAAGCTCCCTCTACACTGTCCCATCAAACACTCCCAGGGCAGGTACAACACGGGGTTAGATACAGAGTAAAGCTCCCTCTACACTGTCCCACCACACACTCCCATGGCAGGTACAGGGGGTTAGATAAAGAGTAAAGCTCCCACTACACTGTCCCATCAAACACTCCCAGGGCAGGTACAACACGGGGTTAGATACAGAATAAAGCTCCATCTACACTGTCCCATCAAACACTCCCAGGGCAGGTACAACACGGGGTTAGATACAGAGTAAAGCTCCCTCTACACTGTCCCATCAAACACTCCCAGGGCAGGTACAGGGGGTCAGATACAGAGTAAAGCTCCCACTACACTGTCCCATCAAACACTCCCAGGGCAGGTACAGGGGGTTAGAAACAGAGTAAAGCTCCCTCTGCACTGTCCCATCAAACATTCCCAGGGCAGGTACAGCACGGGGTTAGATACAGAGTAAAGCTCCCTCTACACTGTCCCATCAAACACTCCCAGGGCAGGTACAGGGGGTTAGATAGAGAGTAAATCTCCCTCTACACTGTCCCATCAAACACTGCCAGGGCATGTAAAAGACCGGTTAGATACAGAGTAAAGCTCCCTCTACACTGTCCCATCAACCACTCCCAGGGCAGGTACAGGGGGTTAGATACAGAGTAAAGCTCCCTCACACTGTCCCATCACACACTCCTAGGGCAGGTACAGGCGGTTAGATACAGAGTAAAGCTCCCTCTACACTGTCCCATCAAACACTCCCAGGGCAGGTACAGCACGGGGTTAGATACAGAGTAAAGCTCCCTCTACACTGTCCCATCAAACACTCACAGGGCAGGTACAGCACGGGTTAAATACAGAGTAAAGCTCCCTCTACACTGTCCCATCACACACTCCCAGGGCAGGTACAGCACGGGGTTAGATACAGAGTAAAGCTCCCTCTACACTGTCCCATCAAACACTCCCAGGGCAGGTACAGCACAGGTTAAATACAGAGTAAAGCTCCCTCTACACTGTCCCATCACACTCCCAGGGCAGGTACAGCACGGGGTTAGATACAGAGTAAAGCTCCCTCTACACTGTCCCATCAAACACTCCCAGGGCAGGTACAGCACGGGGTTAGATACAGAGTAAAGCTCCCTCTACACTGTCCCATCAAACACTCCCAGGGCAGGTACAACACGGGGTTAGATACAGAGTAAAGCTCCCTCTACACTGTCCCATCAAACACTCCCATGGCAGGTACAGGGGGTTAGATACAGAGTAAAGCTCCCACTACACTGTCCCATCAAACACTCCCAGGACAGGTACAACACGGGGTTAGATACAGAGTAAAGCTCCATCTACACTGTCCCATCAAACACTCCCAGGGCAGGTACAACACGGGGTTAGATACAGAGTAAAGCTCCCTCTACACTGTCCCATCAAACACTCCCAGGGCAGGTACAGGGAGTCAGATACAGAGTAAAGCTCCCTTTACACTGTCCCATCAACCACTCCCAGGGCAGGTACAGGGGGTTAGATAGAGAGTAAATCTCCCTCTACACTGTCCCATCAAACACTGCCAGGGCATGTACAACACCGGTTAGATACAGAGTAAAGCTCCCTCTACACTGTCCCATCAACCACTCCCAGGGCAGGTACAGGGGGTTAGATACAGAGTAAAGCTCCCTCACACTGTCCCATCACACACTCCCAGGGCAGGTACAGGGGGTTAGATACAGAGTAAAGCTCCCTCTACACTGTCCCATCACACACTCCCAGGGCAGGTACAGGTTGTTAGATACAGAGTAAAGCTCCCTCTACACTGTCCCATCAAACACTCGCAGGGCAGGTACAGGGGGTTAGATAGAGAGTAAATCTCCCTCTACACTGTCCCATCAAACACTGCCAGGGCATGTACAACACGGGTTAGATACAGAGTAAAGCTCCCTCTACACTGTCCCATCAACCACTCCCAGGGCAGGTACAAGGGGTTAGATACAGAGTAAAGCTCCCTCTACATTGTCCCATCAAACACTCCCAGGGCAGGTACAGCACGGGGTTAGATACAGAGTAAAGCTCCCTCTACACTGTCCCATCAAACACTCCGAGGGGAGGTACAGCACAGGTTAGATACAGAGTAAAGCTCCCTCTACACTGTCCCATCAAACACTCCCAGGGCAGGTACAGCACGGGGTTAGATACAGAGTAAAGCTCCCTCTACACTGTCCCATCAAACACTCCCAGGGCAGGTACAGCACGGGTTAAATACAGAGTAAAGCTCCCTCTACACTGTCCCATCACACACTCCCAGGGCAGGTACAGCACGGGGTTAGATACAGAGTAAAGCTCCCTCTACACTGTCCCATCAAACACTCCCAGGGCAGGTACAACACGGGGTTAGATACAGAGTAAAGCTCCCTCTACACTGTCCCACCAAACACTCCCATGGCATGTACAGGGGGTTAGATAAAGAGTAAAGCTCCCACTACACTGTCCCATGAAACACTCCCAGGGCAGGTACAACACGGGGTTAGATACAGAGTAAAGCTCCATCTACACTGTCCCATCAAACACTCCCAGGGCAGGTACAACACGGGGTTAGATACAGAGTAAAGCTCCCTCTACACTGTCCCATCAAACACTCCCAGGGCAGGTACAGGGGGTCAGATACAGAGTAAAGCTCCCACTACACTGTCCCATCAAACACTCCCAGGGCAGGTACAGGGGGTTAGAAACAGAGTAAAGCTCCCTCTGCACTGTCCCATCAAACATTCCCAGGGCAGGTACAGCACGGGGTTAGATACAGAGTAAAGCTCCCTCTACACTGTCCCATCAAACACTCCCAGGGCAGGTACAGGGGGTTAGATAGAGAGTAAATCTCCCTCTACACTGTCCCATCAAACACTGCCAGGGCATGTAAAACACCGGTTAGATACAGAGTAAAGCTCCCTCTACACTGTCCCATCAACCACTCCCAGGGCAGGTACAGGGGGTTAGATACAGAGTAAAGCTCCCTCACACTGTCCCATCACACACTCCCAGGGCAGGTACAGGCGGTTAGATACAGAGTAAAGCTCCCTCTACACTGTCCCATCAAACACTCCCAGGGCAGGTACAGCACGGGGTTAGATACAGAGTAAAGCTCCCTCTACACTGTCCCATCAAACACTCACAGGGCAGGTACAGCACGGGTTAAATACAGAGTAAAGCTCCCTCTACACTGTCCCATCACACACTCCCAGGGCAGGTACAGCACGGGGTTAGATACAGAGTAAAGCTCCCTCTACACTGTCCCATCAAACACTCCCAGGGCAGGTACAGCACAGGTTAAATACAGAGTAAAGCTCCCTCTACACTGTCCCATCACACTCCCAGGGCAGGTACAGCACGGGGTTAGATACAGAGTAAAGCTCCCTCTACACTGTCCCATCAAACACTCCCAGGGCAGGTACAGCACGGGGTTAGATACAGGGTAAAGCTCCCTCTACACTGTCCCATCAAACACTCCCAGGGCAGGTACAACACGGGGTTAGATACAGAGTAAAGCTCCCTCTACACTGTCCCATCAAACACTCCCATGGCAGGTACAGGGGGTTAGATATAGAGTAAAGCTCCCACTACACTGTCCCATCAAACACTCCCAGGACAGGTACAACACGGGGTTAGATACAGAGTAAAGCTCCATCTACATTGTCCCATCAAACACTCCCAGGGCAGGTACAACACGGGGTTAGATACAGAGTAAAGCTCCCTCTACACTGTCCCATCAAACACTCCCAGGGCAGGTACAGGGAGTCAGATACAGAGTAAAGCTCCCACTACACAGTCCCATCAAACACTCCCAGGGCAGGTACAGGGGGTTAGATACAGAGTAAAGCTCCCTCTGCACTGTCCCATCAAACATTCCCAGGGCAGGTACAGCACGGGGTTAGATACAGAGTAAAGCTCCCTCTACACTGTCCCATCAAACAATCCCAGGGCAGGTACAGGGGGTTAGATAGAGAGTAAATCTCCCTCTACACTGTCCCATCAAACACTGCCAGGGCATGTACAACACCGGTTAGATACAGAGTAAAGCTCCCTCTACACTGTCCCATCAACCACTCCCAGGGCAGGTACAGGGGGTTAGATACAGAGTAAAGCTCCCTCACACTGTCCCATCACACACTCCCAGGTCAGCTACAGGGGGTTAGATACAGAGTAAAGCTCCCTCTACACTGTCCCATCAAACACTCCCAGGGCAGGTACAGGGGGTTAGATAGAGAGTAAATCTCCCTCTACACTGTCCCATCAAACACTGCCAGGGCATGTACAACACGGGTTAGATACAGAGTAAAGCTCCCTCTACACTGTCCCATCAACCACTCCCAGGGCAGGTACAAGGGGTTAGATACAGAGTAAAGCTCCCTCTACATTGTCCCATCAAACACTCCCAGGGCAGGTACAGCACGGGGTTAGATACAGAGTAAAGCTCCCTCTACACTGTCCCATCAAACACTCCCAGGGGAGGTACAGCACAGGTTAGATACAGAGTAAAGCTCCCTCCACACTGTCCCATCAAACACTCCCAGGGCAGGTACAGCACGGGGTTAGATACAGAGTAAAGCTCGCTCTACACTGTCCCATCAAACACTCCCAGGGCAGGTACAGCACGGGTTAAATACAGAGTAAAGCTCCCTCTACACTGTCCCATCACACACTCCCAGGGCAGGTACAGCACGGGGTTAGATACAGAGTAAAGCTCCCTCTACACTGTCCCATCAAACACTCCCAGGGCAGGTACAACACGGGGTTAGATACAGAGTAAAGCTCCCTCTACACTGTCCCACCACACACTCCCATGGCAGGTACAGGGGGTTAGATAAAGAGTAAAGCTCCCACTACACTGTCCCATCAAACACTCCCAGGGCAGGTACAACACGGGGTTAGATACAGAATAAAGCTCCATCTACACTGTCCCATCAAACACTCCCAGGGCAGGTACAACACGGGGTTAGATACAGAGTAAAGCTCCCTCTACACTGTCCCATCAAACACTCCCAGGGCAGGTACAGGGGGTCAGATACAGAATAAAGCTCCATCTACACTGTCCCATCAAACACTCCCAGGGCAGGTACAACAAGGGGTTAGATACAGAGTAAAGCTCCCTCTACATTGTCCCATCAAACACTCCCAGGGCAGGTACAGCACGGGGTTAGATACAGAGTAAAGCTCCCTCTACACTGTCCCATCAAACACTCCGAGGGGAGGTACAGCACAGGTTAGATACAGAGTAAAGCTCCCTCTACACTGTCCCATCAAACACTCCCAGGGCAGGTACAGCACGGGGTTAGATACAGAGTAAAGCTCCCTCTACACTGTCCCATCAAACACTCCCAGGGCAGGTACAGCACGGGTTAAATACAGAGTAAAGCTCCCTCTACACTGTCCCATCACACACTCCCAGGGCAGGTACAGCACGGGGTTAGATACAGAGTAAAGCTCCCTCTACACTGTCCCATCAAACACTCCCAGGGCAGGTACAACACGGGGTTAGATACAGAGTAAAGCTCCCTCTACACTGTCCCACCAAACACTCCCATGGCAGGTACAGGGGGTTAGATAAAGAGTAAAGCTCCCACTACACTGTCCCATGAAACACTCCCAGGGCAGGTACAACACGGGGTTAGATACAGAGTAAAGCTCCATCTACACTGTCCCATCAAACACTCCCAGGGCAGGTACAACACGGGGTTAGATACAGAGTAAAGCTCCCTCTACACTGTCCCATCAAACACTCCCAGGGCAGGTACAGGGGGTCAGATACAGAGTAAAGCTCCCACTACACTGTCCCATCAAACACTCCCAGGGCAGGTACAGGGGGTTAGAAACAGAGTAAAGCTCCCTCTGCACTGTCCCATCAAACATTCCCAGGGCAGGTATAGCACGGGGTTAGATACAGAGTAAAGCTCCCTCTACACTGTCCCATCAAACACTCCCAGGGCAGGTACAGCACGGGTTAAATACAGAGTAAAGCTCCCTCTACACTGTCCCATCACACACTCCCAGGGCAGGTACAGCACGGGGTTAGATACAGAGTAAAGCTCCCTCTACACTGTCCCATCAAACACTCCCAGGGCAGGTACAGCACAGGTTAAATACAGAGTAAAGCTCCCTCTACACTGTCCCATCACACTCCCAGGGCAGGTACAGCACGGGGTTAGATACAGAGTAAAGCTCCCTCTACACTGTCCCATCAAACACTCCCAGGGCAGGTACAGCACGGGGTTAGATACAGGGTAAAGCTCCCTCTACACTGTCCCATCAAACACTCCCAGGGCAGGTACAACACGGGGTTAGATACAGAGTAAAGCTCCCTCTACACTGTCCCATCAAACACTCCCATGGCAGGTACAGGGGGTTAGATATAGAGTAAAGCTCCCACTACACTGTCCCATCAAACACTCCCAGGACAGGTACAACACGGGGTTAGATACAGAGTAAAGCTCCATCTACATTGTCCCATCAAACACTCCCAGGGCAGGTACAACACGGGGTTAGATACAGAGTAAAGCTCCCTCTACACTGTCCCATCAAACACTCCCAGGGCAGGTACAGGGAGTCAGATACAGAGTAAAGCTCCCACTACACAGTCCCATCAAACACTCCCAGGGCAGGTACAGGGGGTTAGATACAGAGTAAAGCTCCCTCTGCACTGTCCCATCAAACATTCCCAGGGCAGGTACAGCACGGGGTTAGATACAGAGTAAAGCTCCCTCTACACTGTCCCATCAAACAATCCCAGGGCAGGTACAGGGGGTTAGATAGAGAGTAAATCTCCCTCTACACTGTCCCATCAAACACTGCCAGGGCATGTACAACACCGGTTAGATACAGAGTAAAGCTCCCTCTACACTGTCCCATCAACCACTCCCAGGGCAGGTACAGGGGGTTAGATACAGAGTAAAGCTCCCTCACACTGTCCCATCACACACTCCCAGGTCAGCTACAGGGGGTTAGATACAGAGTAAAGCTCCCTCTACACTGTCCCATCAAACACTCCCAGGGCAGGTACAGGGGGTTAGATAGAGAGTAAATCTCCCTCTACACTGTCCCATCAAACACTGCCAGGGCATGTACAACACGGGTTAGATACAGAGTAAAGCTCCCTCTACACTGTCCCATCAACCACTCCCAGGGCAGGTACAAGGGGTTAGATACAGAGTAAAGCTCCCTCTACATTGTCCCATCAAACACTCCCAGGGCAGGTACAGCACGGGGTTAGATACAGAGTAAAGCTCCCTCTACACTGTCCCATCAAACACTCCCAGGGGAGGTACAGCACAGGTTAGATACAGAGTAAAGCTCCCTCCACACTGTCCCATCAAACACTCCCAGGGCAGGTACAGCACGGGGTTAGATACAGAGTAAAGCTCGCTCTACACTGTCCCATCAAACACTCCCAGGGCAGGTACAGCACGGGTTAAATACAGAGTAAAGCTCCCTCTACACTGTCCCATCACACACTCCCAGGGCAGGTACAGCACGGGGTTAGATACAGAGTAAAGCTCCCTCTACACTGTCCCATCAAACACTCCCAGGGCAGGTACAACACGGGGTTAGATACAGAGTAAAGCTCCCTCTACACTGTCCCACCACACACTCCCATGGCAGGTACAGGGGGTTAGATAAAGAGTAAAGCTCCCACTACACTGTCCCATCAAACACTCCCAGGGCAGGTACAACACGGGGTTAGATACAGAATAAAGCTCCATCTACACTGTCCCATCAAACACTCCCAGGGCAGGTACAACACGGGGTTAGATACAGAGTAAAGCTCCCTCTACACTGTCCCATCAAACACTCCCAGGGCAGGTACAGGGGGTCAGATACAGAATAAAGCTCCATCTACACTGTCCCATCAAACACTCCCAGGGCAGGTACAACAAGGGGTTAGATACAGAGTAAAGCTCCCTCTACATTGTCCCATCAAACACTCCCAGGGCAGGTACAGCACGGGGTTAGATACAGAGTAAAGCTCCCTCTACACTGTCCCATCAAACACTCCGAGGGGAGGTACAGCACAGGTTAGATACAGAGTAAAGCTCCCTCTACACTGTCCCATCAAACACTCCCAGGGCAGGTACAGCACGGGGTTAGATACAGAGTAAAGCTCCCTCTACACTGTCCCATCAAACACTCCCAGGGCAGGTACAGCACGGGTTAAATACAGAGTAAAGCTCCCTCTACACTGTCCCATCACACACTCCCAGGGCAGGTACAGCACGGGGTTAGATACAGAGTAAAGCTCCCTCTACACTGTCCCATCAAACACTCCCAGGGCAGGTACAACACGGGGTTAGATACAGAGTAAAGCTCCCTCTACACTGTCCCACCAAACACTCCCATGGCAGGTACAGGGGGTTAGATAAAGAGTAAAGCTCCCACTACACTGTCCCATGAAACACTCCCAGGGCAGGTACAACACGGGGTTAGATACAGAGTAAAGCTCCATCTACACTGTCCCATCAAACACTCCCAGGGCAGGTACAACACGGGGTTAGATACAGAGTAAAGCTCCCTCTACACTGTCCCATCAAACACTCCCAGGGCAGGTACAGGGGGTCAGATACAGAGTAAAGCTCCCACTACACTGTCCCATCAAACACTCCCAGGGCAGGTACAGGGGGTTAGAAACAGAGTAAAGCTCCCTCTGCACTGTCCCATCAAACATTCCCAGGGCAGGTATAGCACGGGGTTAGATACAGAGTAAAGCTCCCTCTACACTGTCCCATCAAACACTCCCAGGGCAGGTACAGGGGGTTAGATAGAGAGTAAATCTCCCTCTACACTGTCCCATCAAACACTGCCAGGGCATGTAAAACACCGGTTAGATACAGAGTAAAGCTCCCTCTACACTGTCCCATCAACCACTCCCAGGGCAGGTACAGGGGGTTAGATACAGAGTAAAGCTCCCTCACACTGTCCCATCACACACTCCCAGGGCAGGTACAGGCGGTTAGATACAGAGTAAAGCTCCCTCTACACTGTCCCATCAAACACTCCCAGGGCAGGTACAGCACGGGGTTAGATACAGAGTAAAGCTCCCTCTACACTGTCCCATCAAACACTCACAGGGCAGGTACAGCACGGGTTAAATACAGAGTAAAGCTCCCTCTACACTGTCCCATCACACACTCCCAGGGCAGGTACAGCACGGGGTTAGATACAGAGTAAAGCTCCCTCTACACTGTCCCATCAAACACTCCCAGGGCAGGTACAGCACAGGTTAAATACAGAGTAAAGCTCCCTCTACACTGTCCCATCACACTCCCAGGGCAGGTACAGCACGGGGTTAGATACAGAGTAAAGCTCCCTCTACACTGTCCCATCAAACACTCCCAGGGCAGGTACAGCACGGGGTTAGATACAGGGTAAAGCTCCCTCTACACTGTCCCATCAAACACTCCCAGGGCAGGTACAACACGGGGTTAGATACAGAGTAAAGCTCCCTCTACACTGTCCCATCAAACACTCCCATGGCAGGTACAGGGGGTTAGATATAGAGTAAAGCTCCCACTACACTGTCCCATCAAACACTCCCAGGACAGGTACAACACGGGGTTAGATACAGAGTAAAGCTCCATCTACATTGTCCCATCAAACACTCCCAGGGCAGGTACAACACGGGGTTAGATACAGAGTAAAGCTCCCTCTACACTGTCCCATCAAACACTCCCAGGGCAGGTACAGGGAGTCAGATACAGAGTAAAGCTCCCACTACACAGTCCCATCAAACACTCCCAGGGCAGGTACAGGGGGTTAGATACAGAGTAAAGCTCCCTCTGCACTGTCCCATCAAACATTCCCAGGGCAGGTACAGCACGGGGTTAGATACAGAGTAAAGCTCCCTCTACACTGTCCCATCAAACAATCCCAGGGCAGGTACAGGGGGTTAGATAGAGAGTAAATCTCCCTCTACACTGTCCCATCAAACACTGCCAGGGCATGTACAACACCGGTTAGATACAGAGTAAAGCTCCCTCTACACTGTCCCATCAACCACTCCCAGGGCAGGTACAGGGGGTTAGATACAGAGTAAAGCTCCCTCACACTGTCCCATCACACACTCCCAGGGCAGCTACAGGGGGTTAGATACAGAGTAAAGCTCCCTCTACACTGTCCCATCAAACACTCCCAGGGCAGGTACAGGGGGTTAGATAGAGAGTAAATCTCCCTCTACACTGTCCCATCAAACACTGCCAGGGCATGTACAACACGGGTTAGATACAGAGTAAAGCTCCCTCTACACTGTCCCATCAACCACTCCCAGGGCAGGTACAAGGGGTTAGATACAGAGTAAAGCTCCCTCTACATTGTCCCATCAAACACTCCCAGGGCAGGTACAGCACGGGGTTAGATACAGAGTAAAGCTCCCTCTACACTGTCCCATCAAACACTCCCAGGGGAGGTACAGCACAGGTTAGATACAGAGTAAAGCTCCCTCCACACTGTCCCATCAAACACTCCCAGGGCAGGTACAGCACGGGGTTAGATACAGAGTAAAGCTCGCTCTACACTGTCCCATCAAACACTCCCAGGGCAGGTACAGCACGGGTTAAATACAGAGTAAAGCTCCCTCTACACTGTCCCATCACACACTCCCAGGGCAGGTACAGCACGGGGTTAGATACAGAGTAAAGCTCCCTCTACACTGTCCCATCAAACACTCCCAGGGCAGGTACAACACGGGGTTAGATACAGAGTAAAGCTCCCTCTACACTGTCCCACCAAACACTCCCATGGCAGGTACAGGGGGTTAGATAAAGAGTAAAGCTCCCACTACACTGTCCCATGAAACACTCCCAGGGCAGGTACAACACGGGGTTAGATACAGAGTAAAGCTCCATCTACACTGTCCCATCAAACACTCCCAGGGCAGGTACAACACGGGGTTAGATACAGAGTAAAGCTCCCTCTACACTGTCCCATCAAACACTCCCAGGGCAGGTACAGGGGGTCAGATACAGAGTAAAGCTCCCACTACACTGTCCCATCAAACACTCCCAGGGCAGGTACAGGGGGTTAGAAACAGAGTAAAGCTCCCTCTGCACTGTCCCATCAAACATTCCCAGGGCAGGTACAGCACGGGGTTAGATACAGAGTAAAGCTCCCTCTACACTGTCCCATCAAACACTCCCAGGGCAGGTACAGGGGGTTAGATAGAGAGTAAATCTCCCTCTACACTGTCCCATCAAACACTGCCAGGGCATGTAAAACACCGGTTAGATACAGAGTAAAGCTCCCTCTACACTGTCCCATCAACCACTCCCAGGGCAGGTACAGGGGGTTAGATACAGAGTAAAGCTCCCTCACACTGTCCCATCACACACTCCCAGGGCAGGTACAGGCGGTTAGATACAGAGTAAAGCTCCCTCTACACTGTCCCATCAAACACTCCCAGGGCAGGTACAGCACGGGGTTAGATACAGAGTAAAGCTCCCTCTACACTGTCCCATCAAACACTCACAGGGCAGGTACAGCACGGGTTAAATACAGAGTAAAGCTCCCTCTACACTGTCCCATCACACACTCCCAGGGCAGGTACAGCACGGGGTTAGATACAGAGTAAAGCTCCCTCTACACTGTCCCATCAAACACTCCCAGGGCAGGTACAGCACAGGTTAAATACAGAGTAAAGCTCCCTCTACACTGTCCCATCACACTCCCAGGGCAGGTACAGCACGGGGTTAGATACAGAGTAAAGCTCCCTCTACACTGTCCCATCAAACACTCCCAGGGCAGGTACAGCACGGGGTTAGATACAGGGTAAAGCTCCCTCTACACTGTCCCATCAAACACTCCCAGGGCAGGTACAACACGGGGTTAGATACAGAGTAAAGCTCCCTCTACACTGTCCCATCAAACACTCCCATGGCAGGTACAGGGGGTTAGATATAGAGTAAAGCTCCCACTACACTGTCCCATCAAACACTCCCAGGACAGGTACAACACGGGGTTAGATACAGAGTAAAGCTCCATCTACATTGTCCCATCAAACACTCCCAGGGCAGGTACAACACGGGGTTAGATACAGAGTAAAGCTCCCTCTACACTGTCCCATCAAACACTCCCAGGGCAGGTACAGGGAGTCAGATACAGAGTAAAGCTCCCACTACACAGTCCCATCAAACACTCCCAGGGCAGGTACAGGGGGTTAGATACAGAGTAAAGCTCCCTCTGCACTGTCCCATCAAACATTCCCAGGGCAGGTACAGCACGGGGTTAGATACAGAGTAAAGCTCCCTCTACACTGTCCCATCAAACAATCCCAGGGCAGGTACAGGGGGTTAGATAGAGAGTAAATCTCCCTCTACACTGTCCCATCAAACACTGCCAGGGCATGTACAACACCGGTTAGATACAGAGTAAAGCTCCCTCTACACTGTCCCATCAACCACTCCCAGGGCAGGTACAGGGGGTTAGATACAGAGTAAAGCTCCCTCACACTGTCCCATCACACACTCCCAGGTCAGCTACAGGGGGTTAGATACAGAGTAAAGCTCCCTCTACACTGTCCCATCAAACACTCCCAGGGCAGGTACAGGGGGTTAGATAGAGAGTAAATCTCCCTCTACACTGTCCCATCAAACACTGCCAGGGCATGTACAACACGGGTTAGATACAGAGTAAAGCTCCCTCTACACTGTCCCATCAACCACTCCCAGGGCAGGTACAAGGGGTTAGATACAGAGTAAAGCTCCCTCTACATTGTCCCATCAAACACTCCCAGGGCAGGTACAGCACGGGGTTAGATACAGAGTAAAGCTCCCTCTACACTGTCCCATCAAACACTCCCAGGGGAGGTACAGCACAGGTTAGATACAGAGTAAAGCTCCCTCCACACTGTCCCATCAAACACTCCCAGGGCAGGTACAGCACGGGGTTAGATACAGAGTAAAGCTCGCTCTACACTGTCCCATCAAACACTCCCAGGGCAGGTACAGCACGGGTTAAATACAGAGTAAAGCTCCCTCTACACTGTCCCATCACACACTCCCAGGGCAGGTACAGCACGGGGTTAGATACAGAGTAAAGCTCCCTCTACACTGTCCCATCAAACACTCCCAGGGCAGGTACAACACGGGGTTAGATACAGAGTAAAGCTCCCTCTACACTGTCCCACCACACACTCCCATGGCAGGTACAGGGGGTTAGATAAAGAGTAAAGCTCCCACTACACTGTCCCATCAAACACTCCCAGGGCAGGTACAACACGGGGTTAGATACAGAATAAAGCTCCATCTACACTGTCCCATCAAACACTCCCAGGGCAGGTACAACACGGGGTTAGATACAGAGTAAAGCTCCCTCTACACTGTCCCATCAAACACTCCCAGGGCAGGTACAGGGGGTCAGATACAGAATAAAGCTCCATCTACACTGTCCCATCAAACACTCCCAGGGCAGGTACAACAAGGGGTTAGATACAGAGTAAAGCTCCCTCTACATTGTCCCATCAAACACTCCCAGGGCAGGTACAGCACGGGGTTAGATACAGAGTAAAGCTCCCTCTACACTGTCCCATCAAACACTCCGAGGGGAGGTACAGCACAGGTTAGATACAGAGTAAAGCTCCCTCTACACTGTCCCATCAAACACTCCCAGGGCAGGTACAGCACGGGGTTAGATACAGAGTAAAGCTCCCTCTACACTGTCCCATCAAACACTCCCAGGGCAGGTACAGCACGGGTTAAATACAGAGTAAAGCTCCCTCTACACTGTCCCATCACACACTCCCAGGGCAGGTACAGCACGGGGTTAGATACAGAGTAAAGCTCCCTCTACACTGTCCCATCAAACACTCCCAGGGCAGGTACAACACGGGGTTAGATACAGAGTAAAGCTCCCTCTACACTGTCCCAACAAACACTCCCATGGCAGGTACAGGGGGTTAGATAAAGAGTAAAGCTCCCACTACACTGTCCCATGAAACACTCCCAGGGCAGGTACAACACGGGGTTAGATACAGAGTAAAGCTCCATCTACACTGTCCCATCAAACACTCCCAGGGCAGGTACAACACGGGGTTAGATACAGAGTAAAGCTCCCTCTACACTGTCCCATCAAACACTCCCAGGGCAGGTACAGGGGGTCAGATACAGAGTAAAGCTCCCACTACACTGTCCCATCAAACACTCCCAGGGCAGGTACAGGGGGTTAGAAACAGAGTAAAGCTCCCTCTGCACTGTCCCATCAAACATTCCCAGGGCAGGTATAGCACGGGGTTAGATACAGAGTAAAGCTCCCTCTACACTGTCCCATCAAACACTCCCAGGGCAGGTACAGGGGGTTAGATAGAGAGTAAATCTCCCTCTACACTGTCCCATCAAACACTGCCAGGGCATGTAAAACACCGGTTAGATACAGAGTAAAGCTCCCTCTACACTGTCCCATCAACCACTCCCAGGGCAGGTACAGGGGGTTAGATACAGAGTAAAGCTCCCTCACACTGTCCCATCACACACTCCCAGGGCAGGTACAGGCGGTTAGATACAGAGTAAAGCTCCCTCTACACTGTCCCATCAAACACTCCCAGGGCAGGTACAGCACGGGGTTAGATACAGAGTAAAGCTCCCTCTACACTGTCCCATCAAACACTCACAGGGCAGGTACAGCACGGGTTAAATACAGAGTAAAGCTCCCTCTACACTGTCCCATCACACACTCCCAGGGCAGGTACAGCACGGGGTTAGATACAGAGTAAAGCTCCCTCTACACTGTCCCATCAAACACTCCCAGGGCAGGTACAGCACAGGTTAAATACAGAGTAAAGCTCCCTCTACACTGTCCCATCACACTCCCAGGGCAGGTACAGCACGGGGTTAGATACAGAGTAAAGCTCCCTCTACACTGTCCCATCAAACACTCCCAGGGCAGGTACAGCACGGGGTTAGATACAGGGTAAAGCTCCCTCTACACTGTCCCATCAAACACTCCCAGGGCAGGTACAACACGGGGTTAGATACAGAGTAAAGCTCCCTCTACACTGTCCCATCAAACACTCCCATGGCAGGTACAGGGGGTTAGATATAGAGTAAAGCTCCCACTACACTGTCCCATCAAACACTCCCAGGACAGGTACAACACGGGGTTAGATACAGAGTAAAGCTCCATCTACATTGTCCCATCAAACACTCCCAGGGCAGGTACAACACGGGGTTAGATACAGAGTAAAGCTCCCTCTACACTGTCCCATCAAACACTCCCAGGGCAGGTACAGGGAGTCAGATACAGAGTAAAGCTCCCACTACACAGTCCCATCAAACACTCCCAGGGCAGGTACAGGGGGTTAGATACAGAGTAAAGCTCCCTCTGCACTGTCCCATCAAACATTCCCAGGGCAGGTACAGCACGGGGTTAGATACAGAGTAAAGCTCCCTCTACACTGTCCCATCAAACAATCCCAGGGCAGGTACAGGGGGTTAGATAGAGAGTAAATCTCCCTCTACACTGTCCCATCAAACACTGCCAGGGCATGTACAACACCGGTTAGATACAGAGTAAAGCTCCCTCTACACTGTCCCATCAACCACTCCCAGGGCAGGTACAGGGGGTTAGATACAGAGTAAAGCTCCCTCACACTGTCCCATCACACACTCCCAGGGCAGCTACAGGGGGTTAGATACAGAGTAAAGCTCCCTCTACACTGTCCCATCAAACACTCCCAGGGCAGGTACAGGGGGTTAGATAGAGAGTAAATCTCCCTCTACACTGTCCCATCAAACACTGCCAGGGCATGTACAACACGGGTTAGATACAGAGTAAAGCTCCCTCTACACTGTCCCATCAACCACTCCCAGGGCAGGTACAAGGGGTTAGATACAGAGTAAAGCTCCCTCTACATTGTCCCATCAAACACTCCCAGGGCAGGTACAGCACGGGGTTAGATACAGAGTAAAGCTCCCTCTACACTGTCCCATCAAACACTCCCAGGGGAGGTACAGCACAGGTTAGATACAGAGTAAAGCTCCCTCCACACTGTCCCATCAAACACTCCCAGGGCAGGTACAGCACGGGGTTAGATACAGAGTAAAGCTCGCTCTACACTGTCCCATCAAACACTCCCAGGGCAGGTACAGCACGGGTTAAATACAGAGTAAAGCTCCCTCTACACTGTCCCATCACACACTCCCAGGGCAGGTACAGCACGGGGTTAGATACAGAGTAAAGCTCCCTCTACACTGTCCCATCAAACACTCCCAGGGCAGGTACAACACGGGGTTAGATACAGAGTAAAGCTCCCTCTACACTGTCCCACCACACACTCCCATGGCAGGTACAGGGGGTTAGATAAAGAGTAAAGCTCCCACTACACTGTCCCATCAAACACTCCCAGGGCAGGTACAACACGGGGTTAGATACAGAATAAAGCTCCATCTACACTGTCCCATCAAACACTCCCAGGGCAGGTACAACACGGGGTTAGATACAGAGTAAAGCTCCCTCTACACTGTCCCATCAAACACTCCCAGGGCAGGTACAGGGGGTCAGATACTGAGTAAAGCTCCCACTACACTGTCCCATCAAACACTCCCAGGGCAGGTACAGGGGGTTAGAAACAGAGTAAAGCTCCCTCTGCACTGTCCCATCAAACATTCCCAGGGCAGGTACAGCACGGGGTTAGATACAGAGTAAAGCTCCCTCTACACTGTCCCATCAAACACTCCCAGGGCAGGTACAGGGGGTTAGATAGAGAGTAAATCTCCCTCTACACTGTCCCATCAAACACTGCCAGGGCATGTAAAAGACCGGTAGATACAGAGTAAAGCTCCCTCTACACTGTCCCATCAACCACTCCCAGGGCAGGTACAGGGGGTTAGATACAGAGTAAAGCTCCCTCACACTGTCCCATCACACACTCCCAGGGCAGGTACAGGCGGTTAGATACAGAGTAAAGCTCCCTCTACACTGTCCCATCAAACACTCCCAGGGCAGGTACAGCACGGGGTTAGATACAGAGTAAAGCTCCCTCTACACTGTCCCATCAAACACTCACAGGGCAGGTACAGCACGGGTTAAATACAGAGTAAAGCTCCCTCTACACTGTCCCATCACACACTCCCAGGGCAGGTACAGCACGGGGTTAGATACAGAGTAAAGCTCCCTCTACACTGTCCCATCAAACACTCCCAGGGCAGGTACAGCACAGGTTAAATACAGAGTAAAGCTCCCTCTACACTGTCCCATCACACTCCCAGGGCAGGTACAGCACGGGGTTAGATACAGAGTAAAGCTCCCTCTACACTGTCCCATCAAACACTCCCAGGGCAGGTACAGCACGGGGTTAGATACAGAGTAAAGCTCCCTCTACACTGTCCCATCAAACACTCCCAGGGCAGGTACAGCAAGGGTTAAATACAGAGTAAAGCTCCCTCTACACTGTCCCATCACACACTCCCAGGGCAGGTACAGCACGGGGTTAGATACAGAGTAAAGCTCTCTCTACACTGTCCCATCAAACACTCCCAGGGCAGGTACAACACGGGGTTAGATACAGAGTAAAGCTCGCTCTACACTGTCCCATCAAACACTCCCATGCCAGGTACAGGGGGTTAGATACAGAGTAAAGCTCCCACTACACTGTCTCATCAAACACTCCCAGGACAGGTACAACACGGGGTTAGATACAGAGTAAAGCTCCATCTACACTGTCCCATCAAACACTCCCAGGGCAGGTACAACACGGGGTTAGATACAGAGTAAAGCTCCCTCTACACTGTCCCATCAAACACTCCCAGGGTAGGTACAGGGAGTCAGATACAGAGTAAAGCTCCCTTTACACTGTCCCATCAACCACTCCCAGGGCAGGTACAGGGGGTTAGATAGAGAGTAAATCTCCCTCTACACTGTCCCATCAAACACTCCCAGGGCAGGTACAACACGGGGTTAGATACAGAGTAAAGCTCCCTCTACACTGTCCCATCAAACACACCCATGGCAGGTACAGGGGGTTAGATACAGAGTAAAGCTCCCACTACACTGTCCCATCAAACACTCCCAGGACAGGTACAACACGGGGTTAGATACAGAGTAAAGCTCCATCTACACTGTCCCATCAAACACTCCCAGGGCAGATACAACACGGGGTTAGATACAGAGTAAAGCTCCCTCTACACTGTCCCATCAAACACTCCCAGGGCAGGTACAGGGAGTCAGATACAGAGTAAAGCTCCCTTTACACTGTCCCATCAACCACTCCCAGGGCAGGTACAGGGGGTTAGATAGAGAGTAAATCTCCCTCTACACTGTCCCATCAAACACTGCCAGGGCATGTACAACACCGGTTAGATACAGAGTAAAGCTCCCTCTACATTTCCCATCAACCACTCCCAGGGCAGGTACAGGGGGTTAGATACAGAGTAAAGCTCCCTCACACTGTCCCATCACACACTCCCAGGGCAGGTACAGGGGGTTAGATACAGAGTAAAGCTCCCTCTACACTGTCCCATCACACACTCCCAGGGCAGGTACATGGGGTTAGATACAGAGTAAAGCTCCCTCTACACTGTCCCATCAAACACTCGCAGGGCAGGTACAGGGGGTTAGATAGAGAGTAAATCTCCCTCTACACTGTCCCATCAAACACTGCCAGGGCATGTACAACACGGGTTAGATACAGAGTAAAGCTCCCTCTACACTGTCCCATCAACCACTCCCAGGGCAGGTACAAGGGGTTAGATACAGAGTAAAGCTCCCTCTACATTGTCCCATCAAACACTCCCAGGGCAGGTACAGCACGGGGTTAGATACAGAGTAAAGCTCCCTCTACACTGTCCCATCAAACACTCCGAGGGGAGGTACAGCACAGGTTAGATACAGAGTAAAGCTCCCTCTACACTGTCCCATCAAACACTCCCAGGGCAGGTACAGCACGGGGTTAGATACAGAGTAAAGCTCCCTCTACACTGTCCCATCAAACACTCCCAGGGCAGGTACAGCACGGGTTAAATACAGAATAAAGCTCCCTCTACACTGTCCCATCACACACTCCCAGGGCAGGTACAGCACGGGGTTAGATACAGAGTAAAGCTCCCTCTACACTGTCCCATCAAACACTCCCAGGGCAGGTACAACACGGGGTTAGATACAGAGTAAAGCTCCCTCTACACTGTCCCACCAAACACTCCCATGGCAGGTACAGGGGGTTAGATAAAGAGTAAAGCTCCCACTACACTGTCCCATCAAACACTCCCAGGGCAGGTACAACACGGGGTTAGATACAGAGTAAAGCTCCATCTACACTGTCCCATCAAACACTCCCAGGGCAGGTACAACACGGGGTTAGATACAGAGTAAAGCTCCCTCTACACTGTCCCATCAAACACTCCCAGGGCAGGTACAGGGGGTCAGATACAGAGTAAAGCTCCCACTACACTGTCCCATCAAACACTCCCAGGGCAGGTACAGGGGGTTAGAAACAGAGTAAAGCTCCCTCTGCACTGTCCCATCAAACATTCCCAGGGCAGGTACAGCACGGGGTTAGATACAGAGTAAAGCTCCCTCTACACTGTCCCATCAAACACTCCCAGGGCAGGTACAGGGGGTTAGATAGAGAGTAAATCTCCCTCTACACTGTCCCATCAAACACTGCCAGGGCATGTAAAACACCGGTTAGATACAGAGTAAAGCTCCCTCTACACTGTCCCATCAACCACTCCCAGGGCAGGTACAGGGGGTTAGATACAGAGTAAAGCTCCCTCACACTGTCCCATCACACACTCCCAGGGCAGGTACAGGCGGTTAGATACAGAGTAAAGCTCCCTCTACACTGTCCCATCAAACACTCCCAGGGCAGGTACAGCACGGGGTTAGATACAGAGTAAAGCTCCCTCTACACTGTCCCATCAAACACTCACAGGGCAGGTACAGCACGGGTTAAATACAGAGTAAAGCTCCCTCTACACTGTCCCATCACACACTCCCAGGGCAGGTACAGCACGGGGTTAGATACAGAGTAAAGCTCCCTCTACACTGTCCCATCAAACACTCCCAGGGCAGGTACAGCACAGGTTAAATACAGAGTAAAGCTCCCTCTACACTGTCCCATCACACTCCCAGGGCAGGTACAGCACGGGGTTAGATACAGAGTAAAGCTCCCTCTACACTGTCCCATCAAACACTCCCAGGGCAGGTACAGCACGGGGTTAGATACAGAGTAAAGCTCCCTCTACACTGTCCCATCAAACACTCCCAGGGCAGGTACAACACGGGGTTAGATACAGAGTAAAGCTCCCTCTACACTGTCCCATCAAACACTCCCATGGCAGGTACAGGAAGTTAGATACAGAGTAAAGCTCCCACTACACTGTCCCATCAAACACTCCCAGGACAGGTACAACACGGGGTTAGATACAGAGTAAAGCTCCATCTACACTGTCCCATCAAACACTCCCAGGGCAGGTACAGCACGGGTTAGATACAGAGTAAAGCTCCCTCCACACTGTCCCATCAAACACTCCCAGGGCAGGTACAGCACGGGGTTAGATACAGAGTAAAGCTCGCTCTACACTGTCCCATCAAACACTCCCAGGGCAGGTACAGCACGGGTTAAATACAGAGTAAAGCTCCCTCTACACTGTCCCATCACACACTCCCAGGGCAGGTACAGCACGGGGTTAGATACAGAGTAAAGCTCCCTCTACACTGTCCCATCAAACACTCCCAGGGCAGGTACAACACGGGGTTAGATACAGAGTAAAGCTCCCTCTACACTGTCCCACCACACACTCCCATGGCAGGTACAGGGGGTTAGATAAAGAGTAAAGCTCCCACTACACTGTCCCATCAAACACTCCCAGGGCAGGTACAACACGGGGTTAGATACAGAATAAAGCTCCATCTACACTGTCCCATCAAACACTCCCAGGGCAGGTACAACACGGGGTTAGATACAGAGTAAAGCTCCCTCTACACTGTCCCATCAAACACTCCCAGGGCAGGTACAGGGGGTCAGATACAGAGTAAAGCTCCCACTACACTGTCCCATCAAACACTCCCAGGGCAGGTACAGGGGGTTAGAAACAGAGTAAAGCTCCCTCTGCACTGTCCCATCAAACATTCCCAGGGCAGGTACAGCACGGGGTTAGATACAGAGTAAAGCTCCCTCTACACTGTCCCATCAAACACTCCCAGGGCAGGTACAGGGGGTTAGATAGAGAGTAAATCTCCCTCTACACTGTCCCATCAAACACTGCCAGGGCATGTAAAAGACCGGTTAGATACAGAGTAAAGCTCCCTCTACACTGTCCCATCAACCACTCCCAGGGCAGGTACAGGGGGTTAGATACAGAGTAAAGCTCCCTCACACTGTCCCATCACACACTCCCAGGGCAGGTACAGGCGGTTAGATACAGAGTAAAGCTCCCTCTACACTGTCCCATCAAACACTCCCAGGGCAGGTACAGCACGGGGTTAGATACAGAGTAAAGCTCCCTCTACACTGTCCCATCAAACACTCACAGGGCAGGTACAGCACGGGTTAAATACAGAGTAAAGCTCCCTCTACACTGTCCCATCACACACTCCCAGGGCAGGTACAGCACGGGGTTAGATACAGAGTAAAGCTCCCTCTACACTGTCCCATCAAACACTCCCAGGGCAGGTACAGCACAGGTTAAATACAGAGTAAAGCTCCCTCTACACTGTCCCATCACACTCCCAGGGCAGGTACAGCACGGGGTTAGATACAGAGTAAAGCTCCCTCTACACTGTCCCATCAAACACTCCCAGGGCAGGTACAGCACGGGGTTAGATACAGAGTAAAGCTCCCTCTACACTGTCCCATCAAACACTCCCAGGGCAGGTACAGCAAGGGTTAAATACAGAGTAAAGCTCCCTCTACACTGTCCCATCACACACTCCCAGGGCAGGTACAGCACGGGGTTAGATACAGAGTAAAGCTCTCTCTACACTGTCCCATCAAACACTCCCAGGGCAGGTACAACACGGGGTTAGATACAGAGTAAAGCTCGCTCTACACTGTCCCATCAAACACTCCCATGCCAGGTACAGGGGGTTAGATACAGAGTAAAGCTCCCACTACACTGTCTCATCAAACACTCCCAGGACAGGTACAACACGGGGTTAGATACAGAGTAAAGCTCCATCTACACTGTCCCATCAAACACTCCCAGGGCAGGTACAACACGGGGTTAGATACAGAGTAAAGCTCCCTCTACACTGTCCCATCAAACACTCCCAGGGTAGGTACAGGGAGTCAGATACAGAGTAAAGCTCCCTTTACACTGTCCCATCAACCACTCCCAGGGCAGGTACAGGGGGTTAGATAGAGAGTAAATCTCCCTCTACACTGTCCCATCAAACACTCCCAGGGCAGGTACAACACGGGGTTAGATACAGAGTAAAGCTCCCTCTACACTGTCCCATCAAACACACCCATGGCAGGTACAGGGGGTTAGATACAGAGTAAAGCTCCCACTACACTGTCCCATCAAACACTCCCAGGACAGGTACAACACGGGGTTAGATACAGAGTAAAGCTCCATCTACACTGTCCCATCAAACACTCCCAGGGCAGATACAACACGGGGTTAGATACAGAGTAAAGCTCCCTCTACACTGTCCCATCAAACACTCCCAGGGCAGGTACAGGGAGTCAGATACAGAGTAAAGCTCCCTTTACACTGTCCCATCAACCACTCCCAGGGCAGGTACAGGGGGTTAGATAGAGAGTAAATCTCCCTCTACACTGTCCCATCAAACACTGCCAGGGCATGTACAACACCGGTTAGATACAGAGTAAAGCTCCCTCTACATTTCCCATCAACCACTCCCAGGGCAGGTACAGGGGGTTAGATACAGAGTAAAGCTCCCTCACACTGTCCCATCACACACTCCCAGGGCAGGTACAGGGGGTTAGATACAGAGTAAAGCTCCCTCTACACTGTCCCATCACACACTCCCAGGGCAGGTACATGGGGTTAGATACAGAGTAAAGCTCCCTCTACACTGTCCCATCAAACACTCGCAGGGCAGGTACAGGGGGTTAGATAGAGAGTAAATCTCCCTCTACACTGTCCCATCAAACACTGCCAGGGCATGTACAACACGGGTTAGATACAGAGTAAAGCTCCCTCTACACTGTCCCATCAACCACTCCCAGGGCAGGTACAAGGGGTTAGATACAGAGTAAAGCTCCCTCTACATTGTCCCATCAAACACTCCCAGGGCAGGTACAGCACGGGGTTAGATACAGAGTAAAGCTCCCTCTACACTGTCCCATCAAACACTCCGAGGGGAGGTACAGCACAGGTTAGATACAGAGTAAAGCTCCCTCTACACTGTCCCATCAAACACTCCCAGGGCAGGTACAGCACGGGGTTAGATACAGAGTAAAGCTCCCTCTACACTGTCCCATCAAACACTCCCAGGGCAGGTACAGCACGGGTTAAATACAGAATAAAGCTCCCTCTACACTGTCCCATCACACACTCCCAGGGCAGGTACAGCACGGGGTTAGATACAGAGTAAAGCTCCCTCTACACTGTCCCATCAAACACTCCCAGGGCAGGTACAACACGGGGTTAGATACAGAGTAAAGCTCCCTCTACACTGTCCCACCAAACACTCCCATGGCAGGTACAGGGGGTTAGATAAAGAGTAAAGCTCCCACTACACTGTCCCATCAAACACTCCCAGGGCAGGTACAACACGGGGTTAGATACAGAGTAAAGCTCCATCTACACTGTCCCATCAAACACTCCCAGGGCAGGTACAACACGGGGTTAGATACAGAGTAAAGCTCCCTCTACACTGTCCCATCAAACACTCCCAGGGCAGGTACAGGGGGTCAGATACAGAGTAAAGCTCCCACTACACTGTCCCATCAAACACTCCCAGGGCAGGTACAGGGGGTTAGAAACAGAGTAAAGCTCCCTCTGCACTGTCCCATCAAACATTCCCAGGGCAGGTACAGCACGGGGTTAGATACAGAGTAAAGCTCCCTCTACACTGTCCCATCAAACACTCCCAGGGCAGGTACAGGGGGTTAGATAGAGAGTAAATCTCCCTCTACACTGTCCCATCAAACACTGCCAGGGCATGTAAAACACCGGTTAGATACAGAGTAAAGCTCCCTCTACACTGTCCCATCAACCACTCCCAGGGCAGGTACAGGGGGTTAGATACAGAGTAAAGCTCCCTCACACTGTCCCATCACACACTCCCAGGGCAGGTACAGGCGGTTAGATACAGAGTAAAGCTCCCTCTACACTGTCCCATCAAACACTCCCAGGGCAGGTACAGCACGGGGTTAGATACAGAGTAAAGCTCCCTCTACACTGTCCCATCAAACACTCACAGGGCAGGTACAGCACGGGTTAAATACAGAGTAAAGCTCCCTCTACACTGTCCCATCACACACTCCCAGGGCAGGTACAGCACGGGGTTAGATACAGAGTAAAGCTCCCTCTACACTGTCCCATCAAACACTCCCAGGGCAGGTACAGCACAGGTTAAATACAGAGTAAAGCTCCCTCTACACTGTCCCATCACACTCCCAGGGCAGGTACAGCACGGGGTTAGATACAGAGTAAAGCTCCCTCTACACTGTCCCATCAAACACTCCCAGGGCAGGTACAGCACGGGGTTAGATACAGAGTAAAGCTCCCTCTACACTGTCCCATCAAACACTCCCAGGGCAGGTACAACACGGGGTTAGATACAGAGTAAAGCTCCCTCTACACTGTCCCATCAAACACTCCCATGGCAGGTACAGGAAGTTAGATACAGAGTAAAGCTCCCACTACACTGTCCCATCAAACACTCCCAGGACAGGTACAACACGGGGTTAGATACAGAGTAAAGCTCCATCTACACTGTCCCATCAAACACTCCCAGGGCAGGTACAGCACGGGTTAGATACAGAGTAAAGCTCCCTCCACACTGTCCCATCAAACACTCCCAGGGCAGGTACAGCACGGGGTTAGATACAGAGTAAAGCTCGCTCTACACTGTCCCATCAAACACTCCCAGGGCAGGTACAGCACGGGTTAAATACAGAGTAAAGCTCCCTCTACACTGTCCCATCACACACTCCCAGGGCAGGTACAGCACGGGGTTAGATACAGAGTAAAGCTCCCTCTACACTGTCCCATCAAACACTCCCAGGGCAGGTACAACACGGGGTTAGATACAGAGTAAAGCTCCCTCTACACTGTCCCACCACACACTCCCATGGCAGGTACAGGGGGTTAGATAAAGAGTAAAGCTCCCACTACACTGTCCCATCAAACACTCCCAGGGCAGGTACAACACGGGGTTAGATACAGAATAAAGCTCCATCTACACTGTCCCATCAAACACTCCCAGGGCAGGTACAACACGGGGTTAGATACAGAGTAAAGCTCCCTCTACACTGTCCCATCAAACACTCCCAGGGCAGGTACAGGGGGTCAGATACAGAGTAAAGCTCCCACTACACTGTCCCATCAAACACTCCCAGGGCAGGTACAGGGGGTTAGAAACAGAGTAAAGCTCCCTCTGCACTGTCCCATCAAACATTCCCAGGGCAGGTACAGCACGGGGTTAGATACAGAGTAAAGCTCCCTCTACACTGTCCCATCAAACACTCCCAGGGCAGGTACAGGGGGTTAGATAGAGAGTAAATCTCCCTCTACACTGTCCCATCAAACACTGCCAGGGCATGTAAAAGACCGGTTAGATACAGAGTAAAGCTCCCTCTACACTGTCCCATCAACCACTCCCAGGGCAGGTACAGGGGGTTAGATACAGAGTAAAGCTCCCTCACACTGTCCCATCACACACTCCCAGGGCAGGTACAGGCGGTTAGATACAGAGTAAAGCTCCCTCTACACTGTCCCATCAAACACTCCCAGGGCAGGTACAGCACGGGGTTAGATACAGAGTAAAGCTCCCTCTACACTGTCCCATCAAACACTCACAGGGCAGGTACAGCACGGGTTAAATACAGAGTAAAGCTCCCTCTACACTGTCCCATCACACACTCCCAGGGCAGGTACAGCACGGGGTTAGATACAGAGTAAAGCTCCCTCTACACTGTCCCATCAAACACTCCCAGGGCAGGTACAGCACAGGTTAAATACAGAGTAAAGCTCCCTCTACACTGTCCCATCACACTCCCAGGGCAGGTACAGCACGGGGTTAGATACAGAGTAAAGCTCCCTCTACACTGTCCCATCAAACACTCCCAGGGCAGGTACAGCACGGGGTTAGATACAGAGTAAAGCTCCCTCTACACTGTCCCATCAAACACTCCCAGGGCAGGTACAGCAAGGGTTAAATACAGAGTAAAGCTCCCTCTACACTGTCCCATCACACACTCCCAGGGCAGGTACAGCACGGGGTTAGATACAGAGTAAAGCTCTCTCTACACTGTCCCATCAAACACTCCCAGGGCAGGTACAACACGGGGTTAGATACAGAGTAAAGCTCGCTCTACACTGTCCCATCAAACACTCCCATGCCAGGTACAGGGGGTTAGATACAGAGTAAAGCTCCCACTACACTGTCTCATCAAACACTCCCAGGACAGGTACAACACGGGGTTAGATACAGAGTAAAGCTCCATCTACACTGTCCCATCAAACACTCCCAGGGCAGGTACAACACGGGGTTAGATACAGAGTAAAGCTCCCTCTACACTGTCCCATCAAACACTCCCAGGGTAGGTACAGGGAGTCAGATACAGAGTAAAGCTCCCTTTACACTGTCCCATCAACCACTCCCAGGGCAGGTACAGGGGGTTAGATAGAGAGTAAATCTCCCTCTACACTGTCCCATCAAACACTCCCAGGGCAGGTACAACACGGGGTTAGATACAGAGTAAAGCTCCCTCTACACTGTCCCATCAAACACACCCATGGCAGGTACAGGGGGTTAGATACAGAGTAAAGCTCCCACTACACTGTCCCATCAAACACTCCCAGGACAGGTACAACACGGGGTTAGATACAGAGTAAAGCTCCATCTACACTGTCCCATCAAACACTCCCAGGGCAGGTACAACACGGGGTTAGATACAGAGTAAAGCTCCCTCTACACTGTCCCATCAAACACTCCCAGGGCAGGTACAGGGAGTCAGATACAGAGTAAAGCTCCCTTTACACTGTCCCATCAACCACTCCCAGGGCAGGTACAGGGGGTTAGATAGAGAGTAAATCTCCCTCTACACTGTCCCATCAAACACTGCCAGGGCATGTACAACACCGGTTAGATACAGAGTAAAGCTCCCTCTACACTGTCCCATCAACCACTCCCAGGGCAGGTACAGGGGGTTAGATACAGAGTAAAGCTCCCTCACACTGTCCCATCACACACTCCCAGGGCAGGTACAGGGGGTTAGATACAGAGTAAAGCTCCCTCTACACTGTCCCATCACACACTCCCAGGGCAGGTACATGGGGTTAGATACAGAGTAAAGCTCCCTCTACACTGTCCCATCAAACACTCGCAGGGCAGGTACAGGGGGTTAGATAGAGAGTAAATCTCCCTCTACACTGTCCCATCAAACACTGCCAGGGCATGTACAACACGGGTTAGATACAGAGTAAAGCTCCCTCTACACTGTCCCATCAACCACTCCCAGGGCAGGTACAAGGGGTTAGATACAGAGTAAAGCTCCCTCTACATTGTCCCATCAAACACTCCCAGGGCAGGTACAGCACGGGGTTAGATACAGAGTAAAGCTCCCTCTACACTGTCCCATCAAACACTCCGAGGGGAGGTACAGCACAGGTTAGATACAGAGTAAAGCTCCCTCTACACTGTCCCATCAAACACTCCCAGGGCAGGTACAGCACGGGGTTAGATACAGAGTAAAGCTCCCTCTACACTGTCCCATCAAACACTCCCAGGGCAGGTACAGCACGGGTTAAATACAGAATAAAGCTCCCTCTACACTGTCCCATCACACACTCCCAGGGCAGGTACAGCACGGGGTTAGATACAGAGTAAAGCTCCCTCTACACTGTCCCATCAAACACTCCCAGGGCAGGTACAACACGGGGTTAGATACAGAGTAAAGCTCCCTCTACACTGTCCCACCAAACACTCCCATGGCAGGTACAGGCGGTTAGATAAAGAGTAAAGCTCCCACTACACTGTCCCATCAAACACTCCCAGGGCAGGTACAACACGGGGTTAGATACAGAGTAAAGCTCCATCTACACTGTCCCATCAAACACTCCCAGGGCAGGTACAACACGGGGTTAGATACAGAGTAAAGCTCCCTCTACACTGTCCCATCAAACACTCCCTGGGCAGGTACAGGGGGTCAGATACAGAGTAAAGCTCCCACTACACTGTCCCATCAAACACTCCCAGGGCAGGTACAGGGGGTTAGAAACAGAGTAAAGCTCCCTCTGCACTGTCCCATCAAACATTCCCAGGGCAGGTACAGCACGGGGTTAGATACAGAGTAAAGCTCCCTCTACACTGTCCCATCAAACACTCCCAGGGCA
This sequence comes from Pristiophorus japonicus, assembly GCF_044704955.1. Classification (NCBI taxonomy): domain Eukaryota; kingdom Metazoa; phylum Chordata; class Chondrichthyes; family Pristiophoridae; genus Pristiophorus; species Pristiophorus japonicus. The sequence continues at coordinate 460,458 of NW_027254025.1, forward strand.
GGTACAGGGGGTTAGATAGAGAGTAAATCTCCCTCTACACTGTCCCATCAAACACTGCCAGGGCATGTAAAACACCGGTTAGATACAGAGTAAAGCTCCCTCTACACTGTCCCATCAACCACTCCCAGGGCAGGTACAGGGGGTTAGATACAGAGTAAAGCTCCCTCACACTGTCCCATCACACACTCCCAGGGCAGGTACAGGCGGTTAGATACAGAGTAAAGCTCCCTCTACACTGTCCCATCAAACACTCCCAGGGCAGGTACAGCACGGGGTTAGATACAGAGTAAAGCTCCCTCTACACTGTCCCATCAAACACTCACAGGGCAGGTACAGCACGGGTTAAATACAGAGTAAAGCTCCCTCTACACTGTCCCATCACACACTCCCAGGGCAGGTACAGCACGGGGTTAGATACAGAGTAAAGCTCCCTCTACACTGTCCCATCAAACACTCCCAGGGCAGGTACAGCACAGGTTAAATACAGAGTAAAGCTCCCTCTACACTGTCCCATCACACTCCCAGGGCAGGTACAGCACGGGGTTAGATACAGAGTAAAGCTCCCTCTACACTGTCCCATCAAACACTCCCAGGGCAGGTACAGCACGGGGTTAGATACAGAGTAAAGCTCCCTCTACACTGTCCCATCAAACACTCCCAGGGCAGGTACAGCACGGGGTTAGATACAGAGTAAAGCTCCCTCTACACTGTCCCATCAAACACTCCCATGGCAGGTACAGGGGGTTAGATACAGAGTAAAGCTCCCACTACACTGTCCCATCAAACACTCCCAGGACAGGTACAACACGGGGTTAGATACAGAGTAAAGCTCCATCTACACTGTCCCATCAAACACTCCCAGGGCAGGTACAACACGGGGTTAGATACAGAGTAAAGCTCCCTCTACACTGTCCCATCAAACACTCCCAGGGCAGGTACAGGGAGTCAGATACAGAGTAAAGCTCCCACTACACTGTCCCATCAAACACTCCCAGGGCAGGTACAGGGGGTTAGATACAGAGTAAAGCTCCCTCTGCACTGTCCCATCAAACATTCCCAGGGCAGGTACAGCACGGGGTTAGATACAGAGTAAAGCTCCCTCTACACTGTCCCATCAAACAATCCCAGGGCAGGTACAGGGGGTTAGATAGAGAGTAAATCTCCCTCTACACTGTCCCATCAAACACTGCCAGGGCATGTACAACACCGGTTAGATACAGAGTAAAGCTCCCTCTACACTGTCCCATCAACCACTCCCAGGGCAGGTACAGGGGGTTAGATACAGAGTAAAGCTCCCTCACACTGTCCCATCACACACTCCCAGGGCAGCTACAGGGGGTTAGATACAGAGTAAAGCTCCCTCTACACTGTCCCATCAAACACACCCATGGCAGGTACAGGGGGTTAGATACAGAGTAAAGCTCCCACTACACTGTCCCATCAAACACTCCCAGGACAGGTACAACACGGGGTTAGATACAGAGTAAAACTCCATCTACACTGTCCCATCAAACACTCCCAGGGCAGGTACAACACGGGGTTAGATACAGAGTAAAGCTCCCTCTACACTGTCCCATCAAACACTCCCAGGGCAGGTACAGGGAGTCAGATACAGAGTAAAGCTCCCTTTACACTGTCCCATCAACCACTCCCAGGGCAGGTACAGGGGGTTAGATAGAGAGTAAATCTCCCTCTACACTGTCCCATCAAACACTGCCAGGGCATGTACAACACCGGTTTGATACAGAGTAAAGCTCCCTCTACACTGTCCCATCAACCACTCCCAGGGCAGGTACAGGGGGTTAGATACAGAGTAAAGCTCCCTCACACTGTCCCATCACACACTCCCAGGGCAGGTACAGGGGGTTAGATACAGAGTAAAGCTCCCTCTACACTGTCCCATCACACACTCCCAGGGCAGGTACAGGGGGTTAGATACAGAGTAAAGCTCCCTCTACACTGTCCCATCAAACACTCGCAGGGCAGGTACAGGGGGTTAGATAGAGAGTAAATCTCCCTCTACACTGTCCCATCAAACACTGCCAGGGCATGTACAACACGGGTTAGATACAGAGTAAAGCTCCCTCTACACTGTCCCATCAACCACTCCCAGGGCAGGTACAAGGGGTTAGATACAGAGTAAAGCTCCCTCTACATTGTCCCATCACACACTCCCAGGGCAGGTACAGCACGGGGTTAGATACAGAGTAAAGCTCCCTCTACACTGTCCCATCAAACACTCCGAGGGGAGGTACAGCACAGGTTAGATACAGAGTAAAGCTCCCTCTACACTGTCCCATCAAACACTCCCAGGGCAGGTACAGCACGGGGTTAGATACAGAGTAAAGCTCCCTCTACACTGTCCCATCAAACACTCCCAGGGCAGGTACAGCACGGGTTAAATACAGAATAAAGCTCCCTCTACACTGTCCCATCACACACTCCCAGGGCAGGTACAGCACGGGGTTAGATACAGAGTAAAGCTCCCTCTACACTGTCCCATCAAACACTCCCAGGGCAGGTACAACACGGGGTTAGATACAGAGTAAAGCTCCCTCTACACTGTCCCACCAAACACTCCCACGGCAGGTACAGGGGGTTAGATAAAGAGTAAAGCTCCCACTACACTGTCCCATCAAACACTCCCAGGGCAGGTACAACACGGGGTTAGATACAGAGTAAAGCTCCATCTACACTGTCCCATCAAACACTCCCAGGGCAGGTACAACACGGGGTTAGATACAGAGTAAAGCTCCCTCTACACTGTCCCATCAAACACTCCCTGGGCAGGTACAGGGGGTCAGATACAGAGTAAAGCTCCCACTACACTGTCCCATCAAACACTCCCAGGGCAGGTACAGGGGGTTAGAAACAGAGTAAAGCTCCCTCTGCACTGTCCCATCAAACATTCCCAGGGCAGGTACAGCACGGGGTTAGATACAGAGTAAAGCTCCCTCTACACTGTCCCATCAAACACTCCCAGGGCAGGTACAGGGGGTTAGATAGAGAGTAAATCTCCCTCTACACTGTCCCATCAAACACTGCCAGGGCATGTAAAACACCGGTTAGATACAGAGTAAAGCTCCCTCTACACTGTCCCATCAACCACTCCCAGGGCAGGTACAGGGGGTTAGATACAGAGTAAAGCTCCCTCACACTGTCCCATCACACACTCCCAGGGCAGGTACAGGCGGTTAGATACAGAGTAAAGCTCCCTCTACACTGTCCCATCAAACACTCCCAGGGCAGGTACAGCACGGGGTTAGATACAGAGTAAAGCTCCCTCTACACTGTCCCATCAAACACTCACAGGGCAGGTACAGCACGGGTTAAATACAGAGTAAAGCTCCCTCTACACTGTCCCATCACACACTCCCAGGGCAGGTACAGCACGGGGTTAGATACAGAGTAAAGCTCCCTCTACACTGTCCCATCAAACACTCCCAGGGCAGGTACAGCACAGGTTAAATACAGAGTAAAGCTCCCTCTACACTGTCCCATCACACTCCCAGGGCAGGTACAGCACGGGGTTAGATACAGAGTAAAGCTCCCTCTACACTGTCCCATCAAACACTCCCAGGGCAGGTACAGCACGGGGTTAGATACAGAGTAAAGCTCCCTCTACACTGTCCCATCAAACACTCCCAGGGCAGGTACAGCACGGGGTTAGATACAGAGTAAAGCTCCCTCTACACTGTCCCATCAAACACTCCCATGGCAGGTACAGGGGGTTAGATACAGAGTAAAGCTCCCACTACACTGTCCCATCAAACACTCCCAGGACAGGTACAACACGGGGTTAGATACAGAGTAAAGCTCCATCTACACTGTCCCATCAAACACTCCCAGGGCAGGTACAACACGGGGTTAGATACAGAGTAAAGCTCCCTCTACACTGTCCCATCAAACACTCCCAGGGCAGGTACAGGGAGTCAGATACAGAGTAAAGCTCCCACTACACTGTCCCATCAAACACTCCCAGGGCAGGTACAGGGGGTTAGATACAGAGTAAAGCTCCCTCTGCACTGTCCCATCAAACATTCCCAGGGCAGGTACAGCACGGGGTTAGATACAGAGTAAAGCTCCCTCTACACTGTCCCATCAAACAATCCCAGGGCAGGTACAGGGGGTTAGATAGAGAGTAAATCTCCCTCTACACTGTCCCATCAAACACTGCCAGGGCATGTACAACACCGGTTAGATACAGAGTAAAGCTCCCTCTACACTGTCCCATCAACCACTCCCAGGGCAGGTACAGGGGGTTAGATACAGAGTAAAGCTCCCTCACACTGTCCCATCACACACTCCCAGGGCAGCTACCGGGGGTTAGATACAGAGTAAAGCTCCCTCTACACTGTCCCATCAAACACTCCCAGGGCAGGTACAGGGGGTTAGATAGAGAGTAAATCTCCCTCTACACTGTCCCATCAAACACTGCCAGGGCATGTACAACACGGGTTAGATACAGAGTAAAGCTCCCTCTACACTGTCCCATCAACCACTCCCAGGGCAGGTACAAGGGGTTAGATACAGAGTAAAGCTCTCTCTACATTGTCCCATCAAACACTCCCAGGGCAGGTACAGCACGGGGTTAGATACAGAGTAAAGCTCCCTCTACACTGTCCCATCAAACACTCCCAGGGGAGGTACAGCACAGGTTAGATACAGAGTAAAGCTCCCTCTACACTGTCCCATCAAACACTCCCAGGGCAGGTACAGCACGGGGTTAGATACAGAGTAAAGCTCCTTCTACACTGTCCCATCAAACACTCCCAGGGCAGGTACAGCACGGGGTTAGATACAGAGTAAAGCTCCCTCTACACTGTCCCATCAAACACTCCCATGGCAGGTACAGGGGGTTAGATACAGAGTAAAGCTCCCACTACACTGTCCCATCACACACTCCCAGGGCAGGTACAACACGGGGTTAGATACAGAGTAAAGCTCCATCTACACTGTCCCATCAAACACTCCCAGGGCAGGTACAACACGGGGTTAGATACAGAGTAAAGCTCCCTCTACACTGTCCCATCACACACTCCCAGGGCAGGTACAGCATGGGTTAGATACAGAGTAAAGCTCCCTCTACACTGTCCTATCAAACACTCCCAGGGCAGGTACAGCACGGGTTAGATACAGAGTAAAGCTCCCTCTACACTGTCCCATCAAACAATCCCAGGGCAGGTACAGGGGGTTAGATAGAGAGTAAATCTCCCTCTACACTGTCCCATCAAACACTGCCAGGGCATGTACAACACCCCTTAGATACAGAGTCAAGCTCCCTCTACACTGTCCCATCAACCACTCCCAGGGCAGGTACAGGGGGTTAGATACAGAGTAAACCCCTCCCTTACACTGTCCCATCACACACTCCCAGGGCAGGTACAGGGGGTTAGATACAGAGTAAAGCTCCCTCTACACTGTCCCATCAAACACTCCCAGGGCAGGTACAGGGGGTTAGATAGAGAGTAAATCTCCCTCTACACTGTCCCATCAAACACTCCCAGGGCAGGTACAGGGGGTTAGATACAGAGTAAAGCTCCCTCTACACTGTCCCATCACACACTCCCAGGGCAGGTACAGCATGTGGTTAGATACAGAGTAAAGCTCCCTCTACACTGTCCCATCACACACTCCCAGGGCAGGTACAGCATGGGTTAGATACAGAGTAAAGCTCCCTCTACACTGTCCCATCAAACACTCCCAGGGCAGGTACAGCACGGGTTAGATACAGAGTAAAGCTCCCTCTTCACTGTCCCATCAAACACTCCCAGGGCATGTACAGTACGTGTCTGAGTGTTTGCTGCCAGCATGTACTCTGTGTATTTCACATTTCCCCATGTATGTGTGCAGAACGGGGCTTACCTCTCTCAGGAAAATTGTCCCCGGGATCACCACACAGCTGATGAGCAGAATTCCCTCCACCATCAGGATGGTGTCCTTCTCCGAGTCCTTGAGGTTCAAGAATTTGATAAAACCGTCGCCTGCAGAGAGTAGGGGTGGACAACGGGTTAAACCCAAGGTGCCCGTTTTGATGTATTCTTTCAACATAGTTTTAAGGTGTAAGGTTTAGAGGGGCTTTGAGGGGACAAATCCCCTTCTTTACACAGAGGGTTATGGGGATCTGGAACACGCTGCCTGGAAGAGTGGTGGATGCAGAAATCCTGACCACTTTTAAGAGGTAGTTGGATGGGCACTTAAACTGCTGTAACCTGCAGGGTTACGGACCGAGAGCTGGTAATTGGGATTAGACTGGATGACCTTTTGTTGGACGGTGCAGATATAACAGTAAGAACTGCAGAGGATAGAAACATAGAAACATAGAAACCTAGGAAATAGGTGCAGGAGTGGGCCATTTGGCCCTTCGAGCCTGCACCACCATTCAATAAGTTCATGGCTGAACATGCAACTTCAGTACCCCATTCCTGCTTTCTCACCATACCCCTTGATCCCCCGAGTAGTAAGGACTACATCTCACTCCTTTTTGAATATATTTAGTGAATTGGCCTCAACAACTTTCTGTGGTAGAGAATTCCACAGGTTCACCACTCTCTGGGTGAAGAAGTCTCTCCTCATCTCGGTCCTAAATGGCTTACCCCTTATCCTTAGACTGTGACCCCTGGTTCTGGACTTCCCCAACATTAATAAGAACATAAGAATTGGGAACAGGAGTAGGCCATCTAGCCCCTTGAGCCTGTTCCGCCATTCAACAAGATCATGGCTGATCTGGCCGTGGACTCAGCTCCACTTACCCGCCCACTCCCCGTAACCCTTAATTCCCTTATTGGTTAAAAATCTATTTAAAAATCGAATACGGCCAGGGTGATCTCCTGGACTAGTGTCGATCGCCTAGATGGGTCGGAGAGGAATTTTCCCAGATTTTTTTCTCTCTCAATTGGCCTGGGTTTTTATCTGGTTTTTGCCTCTCCCAGGAGATCACATGGCTTCGGTTGGGGTGGAGTGCAGAATGTTTCAGTATAAGGGGTGTCACAGTTGTGTGGGGCGGACTGGTTGGGCCGGGTGCTCTTTACCTTTCCGCCATTGTTCATGGGTTTATATGTAACTTTCAGGACTGCTGACCGAGGGCCGAGCGGCTCTTTGTCGGCCGACGCGGACACGATGGGCCAAGATGGCCTCCTTCTGCGCTGTAGATTGCTATGTTTCTATGTAATCGCCCATTCCCTTAAGGCCCTGATACTGCAAGATATCGCCTGCCGTGCTGCGGAGCAGAATGGTCGACCTATCACGTAACGCCCACCGTGATAGAAATCCTGCTGCTGCGCTATCCGGGCGATGGCTCCCCCCCTCACCCCGCTATCGATCGGTGCTCAGTGCGTCCTCACAGCGCGCCCCGCCAATGTCCCACTACCCAGATCTCACCAAGGAAATCCTCCTCCCGCTGGGCATTGCCCAAACCCGCTTTCGCCCGCTGGTGCAGCGAGCCTACGGCCTTCTCCCATTACACCGCAGGGCACACCGCCGTGGTCGCCACCTGGCTTTGCCTTTGTCGGCCGACTGCCGCGGCCGGGCCGACAATCATTGCCCCCGCCCCGGTTCACCAACGGGCAGCCCGACAGCCAACCCGTCCCGCTACCCCTCGTGGGCATCAGGACATTGGGCCCAGTCCACACCCTCCCTGCTGGCCCAGTGAGCTGATCGTTCATCATCGCGAGGCTCCTCCGTATCCCGGCCCGACTCAAAACTTCACTGAAGACCTGTCTCGTTCACCGCGGCGGTGAAATCACCGGGAGCGGGCGTGGTGCGTCCCTCCCGTACCAGGGAGGAGGGCGAGTCTGGCTACACACACACACGCACTTTATCAACTGGCTCCAATATATCGACAGCAGCAGGCGCATTACCACTCTGGTCCACTAGGCTGGGCTCTATCTTACGCTGTCATCGGGGGAGGGGAGGGGAAGAGGGGGGAGGGGAGGGGGAGGACGAGGGAGGAGGAGGAGGGAGAGAGGGAGGGTGAGGAGGAGGGGGAGAGGGGTTGGGGAGGGGGAAAGGGAGAGGGGAGGGGGAGGGGAGGGGGAGAGGGAGAGGGAGGGGGAGGAGGGGGAGGAGGAGAATGAGGAGGGGGAGAGGGAGGGTGAGGAGGAGGGGAGGAGGGGGAGGGGGAGGGAAGAGGGGGGAGGGGATGGAGAGGGGGAGGGGAGAAGGGAATGGGGAGGGGAGGAGGAGTAGGGGAGGATGGAGAGGGGGAGGAGGGGAAGGAGGAGGGGGAGGAGGAGGAGGAGGGGAGGAGTAGGAGCGGGAGGAGGAGGGAGAGAGGGAGGGTGAGGAGGAGGGGGAGGAGGACGAGTAGGGGGAGGAGGAGGGAGAAGGTAGGAGGAGGGGGAGGAGGGGCAAGGGGGAGGGGGAGATAGGCGAGGTATAAACTGCCCACTGACGGTAAATACTTTCCCAACCCTTACCCCCGCTCCCCTATCCATGCACTTTCCCGGTGGTCTTGGTGGATGGGACACATTGGGCCAATGGTTTATCCGCTTCCCATCTCCTGGCTTCGTACCTGGCCTCCCTCTCCCCATCGTATCGATAACAGGGCTCCTAACTCTCCTCTACACCATTCCCCTGCCCCACAATCTCTCCCTCCTCCCTGCCTTCTGATCGAGACTCATCGCTTCATCTCTTGCTCCAACATCGTAGACCAACGTCACTGGCTGGGGTTTTATTGAGTCTTGTGAACATCACATGACTGGCTCAGCCACTCCCAACTCAACAGCTCGACAACTATTTTCAAATAACTTTAAATCAAGTGTTCTCTTTTGGTAGGGGTACTTGAACCCGCAAATTTACAAATGATGCATGAGGAGGTCCTCGGACCTGCCCGCTCCCCTCCGCACAGGAGTGTGGGACTGAAGTGCAGCCAGAATTTGAGGAGCAGCCCCTTTAAATAATGGAACAGGGGCTGCAACCTCGCACACTCCATAAAAACATGGAACACGGACCCCTCCAGAAATTGCAGGCGGCCTGGGAGCCCGTGAACTGACTTAAAAACCAGTTGCACGGGACTGCTCCGTGCACCACCCTCCAGGCCAAGTCCCCGATAAATAGAGGAAGGACTCCCGTGTAGAGTGCCCTCCATCGGGGACCCCCGCCTCCTCCGGACAACAAGATGGTGCACCGTGGCGTGTCCGGACGGCAGACGAGGATGGCAAGGTGGAGAGTGTGCAGGAGCAGAACTGAAAGGCACGGAGAGGATTTCCCCGAGGAGGCTCAAGTTGTGAGGCGCCGGCTCCCGAGGGAGGTTCCGGGGCTCGACGCCGAAGAGGAATTCCGACCGGACGGGGGTCAGTTCGGACGGGATCTCCTCACGTGTCTACAAAGCTGTGAGCATCCTCACAGGAGCTAACGTTACACATCATAGCCCTCATCGTCATAGGCAGTCCCTCGGAATCGAGGAAGACTTGCTTCCACTCTAAAAGCAAGTTCTCAGGTGGCTGAACAGTCCAATACGGGAACCACAGCCCCTGTCACAGGTGGGACAGACAGTCGCTGAGGGAAGGGGAGGGTGGGACAGGTTTGCCGCACGCTCCTTCCGCTGCCTGCGCTTGGTTTCTGCACGCTCTCGGCGACGAGACTCGAGGTGCTCAGTGCCCTCCCGGATGCACTTCCTCCACTTAGGGCGGACTGGTCTTTGGCCAGGGACTCCCAGGTGTCGGTGGGGATGTTGCACTTTATCAGGGAGGCTTTGAGGGTGTCCCTGTAACGTTTCCTCTGCCCACCTTTGGCTCGTTTGCCCTGAAGGAGTTCCGAGTAGAGCGTTTGCTCGTGTCTGGCATTAACATAAGAACATAAGAATGTGGCCGTGGACATGATGGTGAAAGAGCAGGGTAGATGGGACTTATTAGATCGAGCTTTCACAGAGCCGGCACGGGCTCGATGGGCCGAATGGCCTCCTTCTGCGCGGTGAGATTCTCTGAAGCTACAATTCCGCCATGTTATAAGCCGTGTATTTCACCCGCACACTTAACTCGTGCGTATATTTTGGGCGCAAACGTGCGGGAAATTCCAGGCACGCCGCGTATCAGGAACCGACAAGCAGGGGCACTTTTCAATTTATCCGCTGGGCTTTTTCCGCTGCCGTTAAAACGTGTTCAAGGCTCACAGGAAATGAAGCGTAGCTCATGGTTATATAAAGCTCCAGCCAGACCCCGTCTGTGTGTGTGTGCAGTAACCGTGCTCAGAACTGGCCCCGCCTCCCAGGGAGCAGCTATCAGCCTCGGAGGGGGGAGCAGAATGATCCCGGGGCTGAAAGGGTTAAAACTTTAAGGAAGAACTTGCATTTATATAGCGCCTTTCACGACCACCAGGCATCCCAAAGCGCTTTGCAGCCAATGAAGTACTTTTGGAGTGTAGTCACTGTTGTAATGTGGGAAACGCCAATTTGCGCACAGCAAGCTCCCACACACAGCAATGTGATAATGGCCCGGATCATCTGTTTTTGTTATGTTGATTGAGGGATAAATATTGGCCCCAGAACACCGGGGAGAACTCCTCAGCACTGCACTAGCAGCATCAGCTTTGATTTACTGTGCTCAAGTTCCTGAAGTGGTACTTAAACCCACAAACTCCTGACTGAGAGGCGGCAATGCTACCTGTTGGGTCCTTAACTCTTAAACATAACCGCACGAGGCACGTACTGCAGACCCAGTCACTCTGTGACCTTCACCTTTATTACCGGGACCAAGGACCTGCGAGGGACCTCCCCTTATATACCTGAATCTCCAGGTAAGGAGTGTCTCCCACAAGTACACCCGCTGTGGTCAAGGTGTGCATTTCTAGTAAGTATCTACAGTATGCAGTGATTACATGAGGGTTGCAATTGTATCAGGATTACAGTAGTATGCTGGTTACATACATGACATTACCCACGGAGCCACAGCTTACACTGAGGACAGAGACGTTAGGATCAAGGGCTCCATAGGCTAAGCTTGTAATCCCTTGTGTTTCGAAGATTAAGGGATGATATAATCTACTCTAGATGATTAAAAGGGGATAGGGTAGATAGAGTAGATGTTTATAGGGTAGACAGAGAGAAACTGTGTCCTCTGGTGGGGGAACCCCAGAACAAGGGGCAGAACCTTCAAACTAGAGCCCGGCCGTTCAGGGGTGATGTCAGGAAACACTTCTTCACACAAAGGGCAGCGGGAATCTGCAACTCTCTCCCCAAAAAGCTGTTGAGGCCGAGGGTCATTTGGAGCTTTTAAAACTGAGATTGATTGATTTTTGTTTGTTGGGCAAGTGTATAAAGGGTTACAGAACCAAGGGAGATAGAGTTAAGATACAGATTAGCAGTGATCCAATTCAATGGTGAAACAGGCTCGAGGGGCTGAATGGGCCTCCTCCTGTTCCCGTGTAACATGCCCGAGTGATTGAATGGGCCTCCTGTTCCTGTGTAACAGGCTCGAGGGGCTGAATGGGCTTCCTCCTGTTCCCGTGTAACATGCCCGAGGGATTGAATGGGCCTCCTCCTGTTCCTGTGTAACATGCCCGAGGGATTGAATGGGCCTCCTGTTCCTGTGTAACAGGCTCGAGGGGCTGAATGGGCCTCCTCCTGTTCCCGTGTAACATGCCCGAGGGATTGAATGGGCCTCCTCCTGTTCCTGTGTAACATGCCCGAGGGATTGAATGGGCCTCCTCCTGTTCCTGTGTAACATGCCCGAGGGATTGAATGGGCCTCCTCCTGTTCCTGTGTAACAGGCCCGAGGGGCTGAATGGGCCTCCTCCTGTTCCCGTGTAACATGCCCGAGGGATTGAATGGGCCTCCTCCTGTTCCTGTGTAACATGCCCGAGGGATTGAATGGGCCTCCTGTTCCAGTGTAACAGGCTCGAGGGGCTGAATGGGCCTCCTCCTGTTCCCGTGTAACATGCCCGAGGGATTGAATGGGCCTCCTCCTGTTCCTGTGTAACATGCCCGAGGGATTGAATGTGCCTCCTCCTGTTCCTGTGTAACAGGCTCGAGGGGCTGAATGGGCCTCCTCCTGTTCCTGTGTAACATGCCCGAGGGATTGAATGGGCCTCCTCCTGTTCCTGTGTAACAGGCTCAAGGGGCTGAATGGGCCTCCTCCTGTTCCCGTGTAACAGGCTCGAGGGGCTGAATGGGCCTCCTCCTGTTCCTGTGTAACATGCCCGAGGGATTGAATGGGCCTCCTCCTGTTCCCGTGTAACAGGCTCGAGGGGCTAAATGGGCCTCCTCCTGTTCCTGTGTAACATGCCCGAGGGATTGAATGGGCCTCCTCCTGTTCCTGTGTAACATGCCCGAGGGATTGAATGGGCCTCCTCCTGTTCCTGTGTAACATGCCCGAGGGATTGAATGGGCCTCCTCCTGTTCCTGTGTAACATGCCCGAGGGATTGAATGGGCCTCCTCCTGTTCCTGTGTAACATGCCCGAGGGATTGAATGGGCCTCCTCCTGTTCCTGTGTAACATGCCCGAGGGATTGAATGGGCCTCCTCCTTTTCCTGTGTAACAGGCTCAAGGGGCTGAATGGGCCTCCTCCTGTTCCTGTGTAACATGCCCGAGGGATTGAATGGGCCTCCTCCTGTTCCCGTGTAACAGGCTCGAGGGGCTAAATGGGCCTCCTCCAGTTCATTGGGAGGTCGAGTGAAGAGAATAACCAAGAGAAGAATTGCTTGAAACATTCACCTGCCTTAAAGACCCGGGAAATGAAAGGAGTGACCTGAACCCCGGGGGTTAAATTCATGAACCGCCACACACCGCAGCCATTGGTCGTTTGCATTGGGCGCGGTGCGGCACAGCTTTGTCAATGGGCGGTGGAGTCAGCGTGAGAGGCGGCGGGTGCAGGGGCTAGAAAACGGGCGTGAGTCACTCGCACGTGATTGTCACCGCGCAATGATGGCCTTGCGCCAACCTTACAGCAAAAACACTGACATCGGTCGTGTGGTCAATAATGGAATTTCGTCATTAGCGGATGGAATCCCCACCGAGGCACTGAAGTATAAGAACATAAGAAACAGGAGCAGGAGTCGGCCATTCGGCCCCTCGAGCCTGCTCCGCCATTTAATAAGATCACGGCTGATCCGATCATGGACTCAGCTCCACTTCCCCGCCCGCTCCCCATAACCCTTCACTCCCTTATCACTCAAAAATCTGTCTATCTCCACCTTAAATATATTCAATGACCCAGCTTCCACAGCTCTCTGGGGCAGAGAATTCCACAGGTTTACAACCCTCTGAGAGAAGAAATTCCTCCTCATCTCAGTTTTAAATTGACGTCCCCTTATTCTAAGACCATGCCCCCTAGTTCTAGTTTCCCCCATCAGTGGGAACATCCTCTCTGCATCCACCTTGTCAAGTCCCCTCATAATCTTATACGTTTCGATAAGATCACCTCTCATTCTTCTGAATCCAATGAGCAGAGGCCCAACCTGCTCAACCTTTCCTCATAAGTCAACCCCTTCATCTCCGGAATCAACCGAGTGAACCTTCTCTGAACTGCCTCCAAAGCAAGTATATCCTTTCTTAAATATGGAAACCAAAACTGCACGCAGTACGCCAGGTGTGGCCTCACCAATACCCTGTATAACTGGAGCAAGACTTCCCTGCTTTTATACTCCATCCCGTTTGCAATAAAGGCCAAGATTCGATTGGCCTTCCTGATCACTTGCTGTACCTGCACACTAACCTTTTGTGTTTCATGCACAAGTCCCACCAGGTCCCACTGTACTGCAGCACTTTGCAATCTTTCTTCATTTTAATTAATAACTTGCTCTTTGATTTTTTTCTGCCAAAGTGCATGACCTCACACTTTCCCACATTATACTCCATCTGCCAAATTTGTGCCCACTCACTGAGCCTGTCTCTGCCCTTTTGCAGGTTTTTTGTGTCCTCCTCACACATTGCTTTTCCTCCCATCTTTGTATCGTCAGCAAACTTGGCTCCGTTACACTCGGTCCCTTCTTCCAAGTCGTTAATACAGATTGTAAATAGTTGGGGCCCCAGCACTGATCCCTGCGGCACCCCACTAGTTACTGATTACCAACCCGACAATGACCCATTTATCCCCACTCTCTGTTTTCTGTTAGTTGGCCAATCCTCTATCCATGCTAATATATTACCCCCAACCCCGTGAACTTTTATCTTGTGCAGTAACCTTTTATGTGGCACCTTATCAAATGCCTTCTGGAAGTCCAAATACACCACATCCACTGGTTCCCCTTTATCCACCCTGTTCATTACATCCTCGAAGAACTTCAGCAAATTTGTCAAACATGACTTCCCCTTCATAAATCCATGCTGACTCTGCCTGACCGAATTTTGCTTTTCCAAATGTCCTGCTACTGCTTCTTCAATAATGGACTCCAACATTTTCCTAACCACAGATGTTAGGCTAACTGGTCTATAATTTCCTGCTTTTTGTCTGCCTCCTTTTTTAAGTAGGGGCATTACATTTGCAGAATCCAGGGAATTTTGGTAAATTACAACCAATGCATCCACAATCCCTGCCGCTACTTCTCTTAAGACCCTAGGATGCAAGGCATCAGGTCCAGGGGATATATCTGCCTTTAGTCCCATTAACTTACTGAGTACCACCTCCTTAATGATTGTGATTGTGTTCAGTTCCTCCCCCTCTATAGCCCCTTGACTATCCACTGTTGGAATATTGTTAGTGTCCTCGACCGTAAAGACTGATACAAAATATTTGTTCAGAGTTTCTGCCATCTCCATGTTCCCCATTACTAATTCCCTGGTCTCGTCCTCTAAGGGACCAACATTTACTTTAGCCACTCTTTTCCTTATTATATACCGATAGAAACTCTTGCTATCTGTTTTTATATTTTGTGCTAGTTTACTTTCATAATCTATCTTCCCTTTCTTAATCATTGTTTTAGTTATTCTTTGCTGACTTTTAAAAGCTTCCTAGTCTTCTGCCCTCCCACTTTGTATGCCCTTGTTTTTAATTGGATACCGTCCTTTATTTCTTTAATTAGTCACGGATGGCTATCTTTTCTCTTACACCCTTTCCTCCTCACTGGAATATAGTTTTCTTGAGAGTTGTGAAATATCTCCTTAAATGTACATCACTGTTCATCAACCGTCCTACACTTTAATCTATTTTCCCAGTCCACTTTACACAACTCTGCTCTCATACCTTCATAGTCTCCTTTATTTAAGCTTAGTACGCTGGTTAGAGATCCAACTTTCTCACCCTCCATCTGAATTTCAAATTTAACCATGCTATGATCACTTATTCCAAGGGGATCCTTTACTAGGAGATTGTTTATTAACCTGTCTCATTACACAGGACCAGATCTAAGAGAGCCTACCCCCTGATTGGTTCCGTTACATACTGCTCAAGGAACCATCCCATATGCACTCTATGAACTCCTCCTCAAGGCTACCCTAACCAATCTGATTTGTCCAATCAATATGGAGGTTAAAATAACCCATGATTATTGCTGTTCTCTTTTTACAAGTCCCCTCTATTTACTGGTTTATGCTCTGACCAATAGAGTTGCTACTGTTAGGGGGCCTATAGACTACACCCACCAGTGACTTTTTCCCCTTATTGTTCCTTATCTCCACCCAAACTGTTTCAACATCCTGATCATTTGAGCCAATATCGTTTCTCACTATTGCAGTGATTCCATCCTTTATCAATAGAGCTACCCCACCTCCTTTTCCTTTCTGTCTGTCCTTCCGGATTGTCAAGTACCCCTGAATATTTAATTCCCAGTCCTGGTCACCTTGTAACCACGTCTCTGTAATGGCTATCAGATCATAGCCAATTGTCTCAATTTGTGCCGTCAACTCATCTATTTTGTTACAAATGCTACGTGCATTTAGACAAAGTGCCTTTAAGTTTGTTTTTTTACCCTTTTTTCCTGCTTGTTTCCTCTCTCCTTCAAACTCACTTCCTTTATTTTTGCTTTCTAAAGTATGGCAGAGAGGCGCTGTTGGTGCGGATACACGACCTCATCGCTCTCATCTGGAGGGAGGAGAGCATGCCGGGAGATCTCAGAGATGCAGTGATCGTGACGATCTTTAAAAAAGGGAACAAGTCCGACTGTGGTAACTACAGGGGAATCTCCCTGCTATCAGCCACTGGGAAAGTTGTCACTAGAGTCCTCCTCAACTGTCTTCTCCCCGTGGCCGAGGAGCTCCTCCCGGAGTCACAGTGCGGATTTCATCCACTCCAGGGCACAAGGGACATGATCTTCACCGTGCGACAGCTGCAGGAAAAATACAAGGAACAGCACCGACCCTTGTACATGGCCTTCTTTGACCTCACAAGGCCTTTGACACCAATAATGAAGAAGAAAGCTGCGGACTGCAGGACAATGTCAATGGACTGGTCAGGTGGGCAGAACAGTGGCAAATGGAATTCAATCCGGAGAAGTGTGGGACTACACTTGTGGAGGGCTAACAAGGCGAGGGAATACACAATAAATGGTAGGACACTGAGAAGTGTAGAGGAACAGAGGGACCTTGGAGTGCAGGTCCACAGATCCCTGAAGGTAGCAGGCCAGCTAGATAAGGTGGGTAAGAAGGCACACGGGATACTTGCCTTTATTAGCCGAGGCATATAATACAAGAGCAGTGAGGGTATGCTTGAACTGTATAAAACACTGGTTAGGTCACAGCTGGAGTACTGCATGCAGTTCTGGTCACCACATTACAGGAAGGATGTGATTGCACTGGAGAGGGTGCAGAGGAGATTTACGAGGATGTTGCTGGGACTGGAGAATTTTAGCGATGAGGAAAGATTGGATAGGCTGGTTCTGTTTTCTTTGGAACAGAGGAGGCTGAGGGGAGACATGATTGAGGTGTATAACATTATGAGGGACCTGGATAGAGTGGATAGGAAGGACCTGTTTCCCTGGGCAGAGGGGTCAATAACCAGGGGGCAGAGATTTAAAGTAATTTGGGGGGAGGTTTAGAGGGGATTTGAGGGGAAATGTCTTCACCCAGAGGGTGGTGGGGGTCTGGAACTCACTGCCTGAAAGAGTGGTAGAGGCAGAAACCCTCACCACATTTAAACAGTACCTGGATGTGCTGTAACCTACAGGGCTACGGACCTAGAGCGGGAAAGTGGGGTTAGGCTGGGTAGCTCTTGGTCGGCAGGCACGGACACGATGGGTTGAAATGGCCTCCTTCCATGCTGTAAATTTCTCTGGCCACATTGTCCACATGCCTGACACGAGTCTCCCAAAGCAAGCGCTCTACTCGGAACTCCTTCACGGCAAACGAGCCAAAGGTGGGCAGAGGAAACGTTACAGGGACACCCTCAAAGCCTCCCTGATAAAGTGCAACATCCCCACCGACACCTGGGAGTCCCTGGCCAAAGACCAGTCCGCCCTAAGTGGAGGAAGTGCATCCGGGAGGGCACTGAGCACCTCGAGTCTCGTCGCCGAGAGCATGCAGAAACCAAGCGCAGGCAGCGGAAGGAGCGTGCGGCAAACCTGTCCCACCCTCCCCTTCCCTCAGCGACTGTCTGTCCCACCTGTGACAGGGACTGTGGTTCCCGTATTGGACTGTTCAGTCACCTGAGAACTCATGTTAAGAGTGGAAGCAAGTCTTCCTCGGTTCCGAGGGACTGCCTGTGATGAAGACAATGAAATGTCTGTGGTTCTGTGGCGTGAGGCAAGCAACGGCCTTTACTGAACCCAGCTTGGTGCCGATGATGGCTGCTACACGATTGGGCCAAATTGCATCTTCCAACTTACGATTGGCCAACCGTGTGGGCTGAGTTGCCCTTTGACCTTCCCCCCCCCCCCACCTACCCGGGGACCGAGCGACTTACTGTAGACACGCAGTGCCACCTCGCAGGAGGTTTTATTGTTGACCACGTTCTGACATCGGTAGATTCCCAGGTGTGACTCGTTCACCTTGTGCCACGTGACCCAGGCGCCCTCCGGGCTCACTGGCTGCCAGTTGGCGTTGCTGTAGGACCTCCTCTCCCAGATCACGTCCGGCACGGAGCCCTCGTGGCACGTCAGCAGGAACGGGCTTCCGAACTCCACCCGCACGGAAGGTGCCGGAACCGTCGTGGTCCCCACTGTTGACAAAAGAACAGCAGTCAGCCTCGACACCGAACACAGGCACTCAATCCCGGGGCACAGGAAGAGGCCATCCAACTCTTTGCTGGAGCTCCCAATTAGTCCCACTCCTCCCCCCCCCACTCTACAGTCAGGGCCAGGGAGCTTTGAATAGCCCCAGACGACAGCGCCCCCCCCCCCTCCCAAACTGGGCACAGCTCTCCAACTGCTTGCAATGTCCTGTACTGTATGACCAGACACTCACACACTCACTCAGACACATACATGCACCATCATCATCGGCAGTCCCTCGGAATCGAGCAAGACTTGCTTCCACTCTAAAAGTGAGTTCTCAAGTGACTGAACAGTCCAATACGAGAACCACAGTCCCTGTCACAGGTGGGACAGACAGTCGTTGAGGGAAGGGGAGGGTGGGACAGGTTTGCCGCACGCTCCTTCCACTGCCTGCGCTTGGTTTCTGCATGCTCTCGGCGACGAGACTCGAGGTGCTCAGCGCCCTCCCGGATGCACTTCCTCCACTTAGGGCGGACTGGTCTTTGGCCAGGGACTCCCAGGTGTTGGTGGGGATGTTGCACTTTATCAGGGAGGCTTTGAGGGTGTCCCTGTAACGTTTCCTCTGCCCACCTTTGGCTCGTTTGCCCTGAAGGAGTTCCGAGTAGAGCGCTTGCTTTGGGAGACATGTCAGGCATGTGGACAATGTGACCTGCCCAGCGGAGCTGGTCAAGTGTGGTCAGTGCTTCAATGCTGGGGATGTTGGCCCAGTCAAGGATGCTCATGATCATCATAAGCAGTCCCTCGGAATTGAGGAGGACTTGCTTCCACTCCCTAAGTGAGTTCTTTGATGGTTGAACAGTCCGATACGGGAGCCACAGACCCTGTTACAGGTGGGACAGACATTCGTCGGGGGAAGGGGTCGGTGGGGCTGGTTTGCCGCATGCTCCTTCCACTGCCTGCGTCTGGCCTCTTCATGCTCCTTGCGTCGGGACTCAAAGAGGTCAACGCCCTCCTGGATGGACTTTCTCCACCTCGGGCGGTCTGCGGCCAGGGTCTCCCAGGTGTCAGTGGTGATGTCGCACTTTACCAGGGTGGCTTTGAGGGTGTCCTTATAACGTTTCCACTGTCCACCTTTGGCTCGTTTGGACACTAATGTTGGTGCGTCTGTGCTCCCAGGGGATTTGTTGGATCTTGCGGAGACATCGTTGGTGGTATTTCTCCAGGGACTTGAGGTGTCTACTGTACATGGTCCATGTCTCTGAGCCATACAGGAGGGCGGGTATTACTACAGCCCTGTAGACCATGAGCTTGGTGGTAGATTTGAGGGCCTGGTCTTCGAACACTCTTTTCCGCAGGCGGCTGAAGGCTGTGCTGGTGCACTGGAGGCGATGCTGAATTTCTGCATCAATGTCTGCCGTTGTTGATAGGAAGCTCCCGAGGTATGGGAAATGGTCCACGTTGTCCAGGGCCGCACCCTGGATCTTGATGACTGGGGGGCAGTGCTGTGCGGTGAGGACAGGCTGGTGGAGGACCTTTGTGTTACGGATGTTTAGCGTAAGGCCCATGCTTTCGTACACCTCAGTGAATACATTGACTATATCCTGGAGTTCAGCCTCTGTGTGTGCACAGACGCAGGCGTTATCCACATACTGTAGCTCAACGACAGAGGTTGGGGTGATCTTGGACCTGGCCTGGAGATGGCGTAGGTTAAACAGCTTCCCACTGGTTCTGTAGTTTAGTCCCACTCCAGCCAGGAGCTTGTTGACTGTGAGGTGGAGCATGGCAACGAGGAAGATTGAGAAGAGGGTTGTTGCGATGACACAGCCCTGTTTGACCCCAGTCCGGACGTGGATTGGGTCTGTAATGGATCTGTTGGTAAGGATCACGGCCTGCATGTCATCATGAAGCAGGCGAAGGATGTTGACGAACTTTTGGGGACATCCGAAACGGAGGAGGATGCTCCATAGACCCTCACGGTTGACAGTGTCAAAGGCCTTTGTAAGATCGAAAAAGGCCATGTATAAGGGCTGGCCCTGCTCCCTGCATTTTTCCTGCAACTGTCGCGCTGCAAAGATCATGTCTGTTTTGTCCCGTAGGGGATGAAATCCGCACCGTGACCCCGGGAGGAGCTCCTCGGCCACAGGAAGAAGATGATTGAGGAGGAATCTAGTGACAACTTTCCCAGTGGCTGATAGCAGGGAGATTCCCCTGTAGTTGCCGCAGTCAGACCTGTCCCCCTTTTTAAAAATGGTCACAATCACTGCATCTCTGAGATCTCCCGGCATGCTCTCCTCCCTCCAGATGAGAGCGATGAGGTCGTGTATCCGCACCAACAGCGCTTCTCCGTCATACATTACCGCCTCAGCAGGGATTCCATCCACACCCGTAGCCTTGTTATTCTTCAGCTGTTTTATGGCTTTGCCAACCTCATGCAACATTGGAGCTTCACTGAGTTGATGGCAGGTGGCATGCTATGGGATGGAATCGAGAACACTCGAGTCACAGGCAGAGTCAAGATTGAGGAGGTCTTCAATGTGTTCCTTCCATCGGGTTCTGACAGCCTCAGTGTCCTTGATGAGTGTTTCCCCGTTCTTGGCCAGGAGTGGGGTGGGGCCTTGGGAGTTTGGACCGTAGATGGCCTTGACTGCAGTGAAGAATCCTCGCATATTGTGGCTGTCGGCCAGTTGTTGCATCTCCTGTGCTTTCTCCATCCACCACCTGTTCTTTCGGTCCCGAGGTTTTTGTTGGACCTGAGCCTTGAGCCATCAGTAATATTGTTTTGCAGCTCCCAAGTTGGGTTGTTGCTTGAGCCTCAGAAATGCTTTGCGCTTGTGCTCTATTAGTTCTTCGATCTCCTGATCATTTTCATCAAAGCAGTCCTGATGTTTTCTGGTTGAGTGACCAAGTGTCTCTTCACAGGCACTGGTTATAGAGGCCTGGAGGGCAGACCAAGCGCTATGGGGATTCAGCATCTCAGGGTCATCAAGGCACGCCAGATTGACTGTGAGGTGCTGGCTGCATAGGGCTTTCTTAGCTGGGTCTCTAAGTGCCCCGGCATTAACTTTTTTGCGGAATTGCTTCTGCTGTCCTCTCTGCTTTGGGGCAATGTTAATGTTGATGATGGATCGGATTAGGCGGTGGTCCATCCAGCAGTCGTCGGCTCCTGTCATGGCGTGGGTGATGCGCACATCATTGCGATCCCTGGCTCGGACGATGACATAGTCAAGCAGATGCCAGTGTTTGGAGCGAGGGTGTTGCCACAGTGCCTTGTAGTTGTCCCTCTGGCAGAACAGGGTGTTGGTGATGAGGAGCTCATGTTCTAGACATTTTGTCAGGAGTAGGGTACCGCTGGAATTGGCTTTCCCTACCCGCCTCTCTGCCAATCATGCCTCCCCAGAGGGTTGTGTCTTTGCCAAGCCTGGCATTAAAATCACCCAGGAGGGTCAATTTGTCGCCCGTGGGGACGCGGGACAAGGATGTCTCGAGGTTGGAATAAAAACCCTCTTTAGCCTCATCTGTTGCATCGATGTGGGGGCATACGAACTGATGACTGTGGCACATAGATACCGGGATAGGGTGATACGGAGAGTCATGAGGCATTCGTTAACCCCACAGAAGGAGTCTTTGAGGCGGTCGACCAGCTCATTCTTGACAGCAAAGCCGACTCCATGAAGGCGGTGCTCTGCCTCTGGTTTCCCTTTCCAGAAGAAGGTGTAACCTCCACCATGTTCCTTCAACTGGCCTTCCCCTGCCCGCCGGGTCTCGCTTAGGGCGGCGATGTCAATGTCAAAACGTCTGAGTTCCCGGGCAACTATGGCGGTGCGGCGTTCCGGCCTGTTGCTGTTGGGATTGTCCATGAGCGTCCAAATGTTCCAGGTCCCGAACTTCATACTGACGGAGTGGAAGGTGCCTGTGTATGAGTTCTTTTAACGTGGGGTGGCCGCTGCACACCAGCAACCACACGGGCTCAGCTGAGCAAGGTCTTGGTCCAGTGGCAAGGGGGTCCAAGACACCTGGAGACCAG
>NW_027254025.1:490000-495000 GCF_044704955.1 Pristiophorus japonicus
GGAAATCCTTATTAGGGAAATTGTGTTGGGGAAATTGATGGGATTGAAGGCCGATAAATCCCCAGGGCCTGATGGACTGCATCCCAGAGTACTTAAGGAGGTGGCCTTGGAAATAGCGGATGCATTGACAGTCATTTTCCAACATTCCATTGACTGTGGATCAGTTCCTATCGAGTGGAGGATAGCCAATGTAACCCCACTTTTTAAAAAAGGAGGGAGAGAGAAAACAGGGAATTATCGACCGGTCAGCCTGACCTCAGTAGTGGGTAAAATGATGGAATCAATTATTAAGGATGTCATAGCAGCGCATTTGGAAAGAGGTGACATGATAGATCCAAGTCAGCATGGATTTGTGAAAGGGAAATCATGCTTGACAAATCTTCTGGAATTTTTTGAGGATGTTTCCAGTAGAGTGGACAAGGGAGAACCAGTTGATGTGGTATATTTGGACTTTCAGAAGGCTTTCGACAAGGTCCCACACAAGAGATTAATGTGCAAAGTTAAAGCACATGGGATTGGGGGTAGGTGCTGACATGGATTGAGAACTGGTTGTCAGACAGGAAGCAAAGA
This sequence comes from Pristiophorus japonicus, assembly GCF_044704955.1. Lineage (NCBI taxonomy): Eukaryota > Metazoa > Chordata > Chondrichthyes > Pristiophoridae > Pristiophorus > Pristiophorus japonicus. Next base: position 490,571 of record NW_027254025.1, read on the forward strand.
GTAGGAGTAAATGGGTACTTTTCAGAATGGCAGGCAGTGACTAGTGGGGTACCGCAAGGTTCTGTGCTGGGGCCCCAGCTGTTTACATTATACATTAATGATTTAGACGAGGGGATTAAATGTAGTATCTCCAAATTTGCGGATGACACTAAGTTGGGTGGCAGTGTGAGCTGTGAGGAGGATGCTATGAGGCTGCAGAGCGACTTGGATAGATTAGGTGAGTGGGCAAATGCATGGCAGATGAAGTATAATGTGGATAAATGTGAGGTTATCCACTTTGGTGGTAAAAACAGAGAGACAGACTCGTTGCACCTCCCCGTTTCCAAATCTGCCACCATTCAGATAATATTCTGACTTCGCGTTTTTGCCCCCAAAGTGGATAACCTCACATTTATCCACATTATACTGCATCTGCCATGCATTTGCCCACTCACCTAACCTGTCCAAGTCACCCTGCAGCCTCTTAGCGTCCCCCTCACAGCCCATACCACCACCCAGTTTAGTGTCATCTGCAAACTTGGAGATATTACTCCATATTGGATGGCCGGACTGTCATATGAGGAGAGACTGGATCAACTGGGCATTAATCCATTGGAGTTTAGAAGGATGAGAGAGGATCTCATAGAAACGTAAAAGATTCTGACAGGACGGGACAGGTTCGATGCAGGAAGAATGTTCCCGATGTTGGGGAAGTCCAGAACCAGGGGACATAATCGTAGGATAAGAGTTAGGCCATTTAGGACTGAGATGAGGAGAAATGTTCTTATGTAAAGCCACAGCACTTATTCAATTCCCGGTTTGAAATTCACGATTGAATCTGCTCCCACCGCCCTTTCAGGCAGCGTGTTCCTGATCACAACAACTCGCTGCGTAAACACATTCTCCCCATCTCCCCCCTCTGCTTCGATCGTCGATTATCGTCACTCTGTGTCCCTCTGGTTACTCTCCCTCCTGCCGCGGGGAACAGACTCTCCCCATCTCCTCTATTAAAACCCCTCATGATATTGAACACCTCGATTATAACTCCCCTTAACCTTCCCTGCTCCGAGGAGAACAGCCCCAGCTTCTCCAGTCTCTCCATGTAACTGGGAATGTTTGATGGGACACTCCCAGGGCAGGTACAGCACGGGTTAGATACAGAGTAAAGCTCCCTCTACACTGTCCCATCAAACATTCCCAGGGCAGGTACAGCACGATTTGATACAGAGTAAAGCTCCCTCTACACTGTCCTATCACACACTCCCAGGGCAGGTACAGGGGGTTAGATACAGAGTAAAGCTCCCTCTACACTGATCCATCAAACACTCCCAGGGTAGGGACAGGGGGTTAGATACAGAGTAAAGCTCCCTCTACACTGTCCTATCACACACTCCCAGGGCAGGTACAGCATGGGGTTAGATACAGAGTAAAGCTCCCTCTACACTGTCCCATCAAACACTCCCAGGGCAGGTACAGCATGGGGTTAGATACAGAGTAAAGCTCCCTCTACACTGTCCCATCAAACACTCCTAGGGCAGGTACAGCACGGATTAGATACAGAGTAAAGCTCCCTCTACACTGTCCCATCACACACTCCCAGGGCAGGTACAGGGGGTTAGATACAGAGTAAAGCTCCCTCTACACTGTCCCATCAAACACTCCCAGGGCAGGTACAGCATGGGTTAGATACAGAGTAAAGCTCCCTCTACACTGTCCCATCAAACACTCCCAGGGCAGGTACAGCACGGGGTTAGATACAGAGTAAAGCTCCCTCTACACTGTCCCATCAAACACTCCCAGGGCAGGTACAGCACGGGGTTAGATACAGAGTAAAGCTCCCTCTACACTGTCCCATCAAACACTCCCAGGGCAGGTACAGCACGGGGTTAGATACAGAGTAAAACTCCCTCTACACTGTCCCATCAAATTCGGCATCTATGTTGCACAAAATGTGGTGAGGCACACGTTCAGTTTTAAGTAAAGTTGATTGAGGAATAAATATTGTCCCCAGGACACCTGGGAGAGCTCCCCCGCTCTCCTTCCAGTAATGGCCATGTGATATTTTACTTCCATCTCAGAGGGAAGTTGGGGCCTCGGTTTATCGTCATATCTGAAAGTTGGCCCCTCCGACAGTGCGGCACTCCCTCAGTACTGCCCCTCCGACAGTGCGGCACTCCCTCAGTACTGCCCCTCCGACAGTGCGGCACTCCCTCAGTACTGCCCCTCCGACAGTGCGGCACTCCCACAGTACTGCCCCTCCGACAGTGCGGCACTCCCTCAGTACTGCCCCTCCGACAGTGCGACACTCTCTCAGTACTGCCCCTCCGACAGTGCGACACTCCCACAGTACTGCCCCTCCGACAGTGCAGCACTCCCTCAGTACTGCCCCTCCGACAGTGCGGCACTCCCTCAGTACTGCCCCTCCGACAGTGCGGCACTCCCTCAGTACTGCCCCTCCGACAGTGCGGCACTCCCTCAGTACTGCCCCTCCGACAGTGCGGCACTCCCACAGTACTGCCCATCCGACAGTGCGGCACTCCCTCAGTACTGCCCCTCCGACAGTGCGACACTCTCTCAGTACTGCCCCTCCGACAGTGCGACACTCCCACAGTACTGCCCCTCCGACAGTGCAGCACTCCCTCAGTACTGCCCCTCCGACAGTGCGGCACTCCCTCAGTACTGCCCCTCCGACAGTGCGGCACTCCCTCAGTACTGCCCCTCCGACAGTGCGGCACTCCCTCAGTACTGCCCCTCCGACAGTGCAGCGCTCCCTCAGTACTGCCCCTCCGACAGTGCGACGCTCCCTCAGTACTGCCCCTCTGACAGTACGGCACTCCCTCTGTACTGCCCCTCCGACAGTGCGTCACTCCCTCAGTACTGCCCCTCCGACAGTGCGACGCTCCCTCAGTACTGCCCCTCCGACAGTACGGCACTCCCTCTGTACTGCCCCTCCGACAGTGCGACACTCCCTCTGTACTGCCCCTCCGACAGTGCGTCACTCCCTCAGTACTGCCCCACCGACAGTGCGGCACTCCCTCTGTACTGCCTCTCCGACAGTGCACCACTCCCTCAGTACTGCGTTCAAGTCCCTACAACCTTCTGACTCAGAGGTTAGAGGGAGAGAATGCTGCCCACTGAGCCAGCTCGACAGAGCGTAGACGTGATCACACTGGATGATGCTGGGCAGTTTCAGGTCCTGTTTCAGAGCAGCTGTCTATCTATATCCGTGCCTTCCCACTCCACCGGCGACCCCATGGGAAACGATGGCTAGCTAAGCACACCTCCCCAGGGCCCCAGCTGCAAAACCCCAGTCTGTGCTCACTTAGCTGCTCCCACCTCCAGGAGGAGTAGGGGGAACAATCTTACACAGTACTCTAACTCTTGGTCAGTGCCCTGTGATAGTAGTATGTATGTGTGTGTGTGAGTGTGTGTGTGTGAGTGTGTGTGTGTGAGAGTGTGTGTGTGTGAGTGTGTGTGAGTGTGTGTGTGTGTGTGTGAGAGTGTGTGTGTGTGAGAGTGTGTGTGAGTGTGTGTGTGTGAGTGTGTGTGTGTGTGTGTGTGTGAGTGTGTGTGTGTGTGTGTGTGTGAGTGTGTGTGTGTGTGTGTGTGTGAGTGTGTGTGTGTGAGTGTGAGTGTGTGAGTGTGTGAATGTGTGTGTGCGTGTGTGAGTATGTGTGTGCGTGTGTGTGTGTGTGAGTGTGTGTGTGAGTGTGTGTGTGCGTGTGTGTGTGAGTGTGTGAGTGTGTGAGTGTGAGTGTGTGAGAGTGTGTGAGTGTGTGAGTGTGAGTGTTTGTGTGAGTGTGTGAGTGTGTGAGTGTGAGTGTGCGTGTGTGTGAGTGTGTGTGTGTGTGTGTGTGAGTGTGTGAGTGTGTGTGCGTGTGCGTGTGTGTGTGTGAGTGTGTGTGTGAGTGTGTGTGTGTGTGTGTTTGTGTATGTGAGTGTGTGTGTGTGTTTGTGTGTGTGAGTGTGTCAGTGTGTAAGTGTGAGTGTGTGTGTGTGTGAGTGTGTGTGTGTGTGAGTGTGTCAGTGTGTATGTGTGAGTGTGTGTGTGTGTGAGAGTGTGTGTGTGTGTGAGTGTGTGTGTGTGAGAGTGTGAATGTGTGAGTGTGTGAGAGTGTGTGAGTGTGAGTGTGTGTGTGAGTGTGTGTGTGAGTGTGTGTGTGAGTGTGAGTGTGCGTGTGTGAGTGTGTGTGTGCGTGTGTGAGTGTGTGTGAGTGTGTGTGTGCGTTTGTGTGTGTGTTTGTGTGTGTGAGTGTGTGAGTGTGTGCGTGCATGTGTGAGTGTGCGTGTGAGTGTGTGTTTGTGTGTGTGAGTGTGTCAGTGTGTATGTGTGAGTGTGTGTGTGTGAGAGTGTGAATGTGTGTGTGTGAGTGTGTATGTGTGTGAATGTGCGTGTGTGTGAGTGTGTGTGTGTGTGTGAGTGTGTGTGAGTGTGTGTTTTTATGTGTGAG
>NW_027254025.1:505000-510000 GCF_044704955.1 Pristiophorus japonicus
TGTGAGTGAGTGTGAGTGTATATGAGTGTGTGAGTGTGAGTGTGTGAGTGTGTGAGTTTGTGTGTGTGTGTGAGTGTGTGTGAGTATCTGTGAGTGTGTGTGTGTGAGTGTGTGTGTTTGTGAGTGTGAGTGTGTGTGAGAGTGTGTGTGAGTGTATGTGTGTGAGTGTGTGTGTGTGTGAGTTTGTGTGAGTGTGTGTGTGTGAGTCTGTGTGTGTATGTGTGTGTGAGTGTGTGTTGTAAGTGTGTGTGTGAGTGTGAGCGTGAGTTTGTGTGTGAGTGTATGTGTCTGAGTGTGCGTGTGTGTGTTTGTGTGAGTGTGTGCTTGAGTGTGTATGTGTGTGTGAGTTTGTTTGAGTGTGTGTGTGTGAGTGTGTGTGTGAGTGTGTGTATGTATGAATGTGTGTGTGTGAGTGTGAGCGTGTGTGAGTGTGAGTGTGTGAGTGTGTGTGTGAGTGTGAGTGTGTGAGTGTGAGTGCATGTGTGAGTGTGTGTGTGTGAGTGTGAGCGTGTGTGTGTGTGAGTGTGTGTGAGTGTGTGTGTTTGGTGAGAGTGTGTGTGTGTGTGTGGGTGTGTGTATGTGAGTGTGTGTGTGTGTGAGAGAGAGTGTGTGTGTGTGTGTGTGTGAGTGTGTGTGAGTGTGTGTGAGAGTGTGAGTGTGTGTGTGTGTGTGATTGTGTGTGTGTGAGTGTGAGTGTGTGTGTGAGTGTGTGAGTGTGTGTGTGAGTGTGAGTGTGTGAGTGTGAGTGCGTGTGTGAGTGCGTGTGTGTGAGTGTGTGTTTGGTGAGAGTGTGTGTATGTGAGTGTGAGTGTGTGAGTGCGTGTGTGTGTGTGTGTGAGTGTGTGTGTGAGTGTGTGTGTGTGTGTGAGTGTGTGTGAGAGTGTGAGTGTGTGTGTGTGTGATGGTGTGTGTGTGTGTGTGTGTGAGTGTGAGTGTGTGTGTGAGTGTGTGAGTGTGAGTGTGTGAGTGAGTGTGTGCGTGTGTGTGAGTGAGTGTGAGTGTGTATGAGTGTGTGAGTGTGTGAGTGTGTGAGTGTGTGAGTGTGCGTGTGTGTGAGTGTGAGTGTGTGTGTGTGAGAGTGTGTGTGAGTGTGTGAGTGTGAGGGTGAGTGTGTGAGTGCGTGAGTGTGCGTGTGTGTGAGTGTGAGTGTGTGTGTGTGAGTGTGTGTGAGTGTGTGAGTGTGAGTATGAGTTTGTGAGTGTGTGAGTGTGCATTTGTGTGAGTGTGAGTGTATGTGTGTGTGAGTGTGTGTGAGTGTGTGTATGTATGAGTGTGTGTGTGAGTGTGTGTGTGAGTGTGTGCGTATGTGTGATTGCGTGTGTGTGTGAGTGTGTGTCTGAGCGTGTGTGTGTGTGAGTGTGTGTGTGTGTGTGCGTGTTAGTGTGTGTCAGTGAGTGTGTGTGTGTGAGTGTGTGTGAGTGTGTGCGTGTGAATGTGTCTGAGTGTGAGTGTGACTGAGTGTGTGTGAGTGAGTGTGAGAGAGAGTGTGTGTGTGTGAGTGTGAGTGTGTGTGAGTGTGAGAGAGAGTGTGTGTGTGTGAGTGTGAGTGTGTGTGAGTGTGTGTGTGAATGTGAGAGAGGGAGTATGTGGTTGTGAGTGTGAGTGTGTGTGACTGTGTGTGAGTGTGTGAGTGTGCATGTGTGTGTGTGTGAGTGTGTGAGTGTGAGTGTGTGTGTGAGTGTATGTGTCTGAGTGTGAATGTGTGTGTTTGTGTGAGTGTGTGCTTGAGTGTGTGTGTGTGTGAGTTTGTTTGAGTGTGTGTGTGTGAGTGTGTGTGTGAGTGTGTGTGAGTGTGTGTAAGTATGAGTGTGTGTGTGTGAGTGAGTGTGTGCGTGTGTGTGAGTGAGTGTGAGTGTGTATGAGTGTGTGAGTGTGAGTGTGTGAGTGCGTGAGTGTGTGAGTGTGTGAGTGTGCGTGTGTGTGAGTGTGAGTGTGTGTGTGTGTGAGTGTGTGCGAGTGTGTGAGTGTGAGTGTGAGTGGGTGAGTGCGTGAGTGTGCGTGTGTGTGAGTGTGAGTGTGTGTGTGTGTGAGTGTGTGTGAGTGTGTGAGTGTGAGTATGAGTGTGTGAGTGTGTGAGTGTGCATGTGTGTGAGTGTGAGTGTATGTGTGTGTGAGTGTGTGTGAGTGTGTGTATGCATGAGTGTGTGTGTGAGTGTGTGTGTGAGTGTGTGCGTATGTGTGAATGTGTGTGTGTGTGAGTGTGTGTCTGAGCGTGTGTGTGTGTGAGTGTGTGTGCGTGTTAGTGTGTGTCAGTGAGTGTGTGTGTGAGTGTGTGTGAGTGTGTGCGTGTGAATGTGTCTGAGTGTGAGTGTGACTGAGTGTGTGTGAGTGAGTGTGAGAGAGAGAGTGTGTGTGTGTGAGTGTGACTGAGTGTGTGTGAGTGAGTGTGAGAGAGAGAGTGTGTGTGTGTGAGTGTGAGTGTGTGTGAGTGTGAGAGAGAGTGTGTGTGTGTGAGTGTGAGTGTGTGTGAGTGTGTGTGTGAATGTGAGAGAGAGAGTATGTATGTGTGAGTGTGAGTGTGTGTGACTGTGTGTGAGTGTGTGAGTGTGAGTATGTGAGTGTGCGTGTGTGTCTGTGAGTGCGTGTGAGTGTGTGTTTGTGTGTGTGAGTGTGTGTGTCTGAGTATGTGACTGTATGTGTGTGTGAGTGTGGTGAGAGTGTGTGTGTGTGTGTGAATGTGTGAGTGTGTGTGTGTGTGTGAGAGTGTGTGTGAGTGTATGTGTGTGAGTGTGTGTGTGTGTGAGTTTGTGTGAGTGTGTGTGTGTGAGTCTGTGTGTGTGTATGTGTGTGTGAGTGTGTGTTGTAAGTGTGTGTGTGAGTGTGAGCGTGAGTTTGTGTGCGAGTGTATGTGTCTGAGTGTGAGTGTGTGTGTTCGTGTGAGTGTGTGCTTGAGTGTGTATGTGTGTGTGAGTTTGTTTGAGTGTGTGTGTGTGAGTGTGTGTGTGAGTGTGTGTGAGTGTGTGTATGTATGAGTGTGTGTGTGTGAGTGAGTGTGTGCATGTGTGTGAGTGAGTGTGAGTGTATATGAGTGTGTGAGTGTGAGTGTGTGAGTGTGTGAGAGTGTGAGTTTGTGTGTGTGTGTGAGTGTGTGTGAGTATCTGTGAGTGTGTGTGTGTGAGTGTGTGTGAGTGTGCATGTGTGTGAGTGTGAGTGTATGTGTGTGTGAGTGTGTGTGAGTGTGTGTATGCATGAGTGTGTGTGTGAGTGTGTGTGTGAGTGTGTGCGTATGTGTGAATGTGTGTGTGTGTGAGTGTGTGTCTGAGCGTGTGTGTGTGTGAGTGTGTGTGCATGTTAGTGTGTGTCAGTGAGTGTGTGTGTGAGTGTGTGTGAGTGTGTGCGTGTGAATGTGTCTGAGTGTGAGTGTGACTGAGTGTGTGTGAGTGAGTGTGAGAGAGAGAGTGTGTGTGTGTGAGTGTGACTGAGTGTGTGTGAGTGAGTGTGAGAGAGAGAGTGTGTGTGTGTGAGTGTGAGTGTGTGTGAGTGTGAGAGAGAGTGTGTGTGTGTGAGTGTGAGTGTGTGTGAGTGTGTGTGTGAATGTGAGAGAGAGAGTATGTATGTGTGAGTGTGAGTGTGTGTGACTGTGTGTGAGTGTGTGAGTGTGAGTATGTGAGTGTGCGTGTGTGTCTGTGAGTGCGTGTGAGTGTGTGTTTGTGTGTGTGAGTGTGTGTGTCTGAGTATGTGACTGTATGTGTGTGTGAGTGTGGTGAGAGTGTGTGTGTGTGTGTGAATGTGTGAGTGTGTGTGTGTGTGTGAGAGTGTGTGTGAGTGTATGTGTGTGAGTGTGTGTGTGTGTGAGTTTGTGTGAGTGTGTGTGTGTGAGTCTGTGTGTGTGTATGTGTGTGTGAGTGTGTGTTGTAAGTGTGTGTGTGAGTGTGAGCGTGAGTTTGTGTGCGAGTGTATGTGTCTGAGTGTGAGTGTGTGTGTTCGTGTGAGTGTGTGCTTGAGTGTGTATGTGTGTGTGAGTTTGTTTGAGTGTGTGTGTGAGTGTGTGTATGTATGAATGTGTGTGTGTGAGTGTGAGCGTGTGTGAGTGTGAGTGTGTGTGTGATGGTGTGTGTGTGTGTGTGTGTGAGTGTGAATGTGTGTGTGAGTGTGTGAGTGTGAGTGTGTGAGTGAGTGTGTGCGTGTGTGTGAGTGAGTGTGAGTGTGTATGAGTGTGTGAGTGTGTGAGTGTGTGAGTGTGTGAGTGTGCGTGTGTGTGAGTGTGAGTGTGTGTGTGTGAGAGTGTGTGTGAGTGTGAGGGTGAGTGTGTGAGTGCGTGAGTGTGCGTGTGTGTGAGTGTGAGTGTGTGTGTGTGAGTGTGTGTGAGTGTGTGAGTGTGAGTATGAGTGTGTGAGTGTGTGAGTGTGCATTTGTGTGAGTGTGAGTGTATGTGTGTGTGAGTGTGTGTGAGTGTGTGTATGTATGAGTGTGTGTGTGAGTGTGTGTGTGAGTGTGTGCGTATGTGTGAATGCGTGTGTGTGTGAGTGTGTGTCTGAGCGTGTGTGTGTGTGAGTGTGTGTGTGTGTGTGTGCGTGTTAGTGTGTGTCAGTGAGTGTGTGTGTGTGAGTGTGTGTGAGTGTGTGCGTGTGAATGTGTCTGAGTGTGAGTGTGACTGAGTGTGTGTGAGTGAGTGTGAGAGAGAGAGTGTGTGTGTGTGAGTGTGAGTGTGTGTGAGTGTGAGAGAGAGTGTGTTTGTGAGTGTGAGTGTGTGTGAGTGTGTGTGTGAATGTGAGAGAGAGAGTATGTGGGTGTGAGTGTGAGTGTGTGTGACTGTGTGTGAGTGTGTGAGTGTGCATGTGTGTGTGTGTGAGTGTGTGAGTGTGAGTGTGTGTGCGAGTGTATGTGTCTGAGTGTGAGTGTGTGTGTTTGTGTGAGTGTGTGCTTGAGTGTGTGTGTGTGTGAGTTTGTTTGAGTGTGTGTGTGTGAGTGTGTGTGTGAGTGTGTGTGAGTGTGTGTAAGTATGAGTGTGTGTGTGTGAGTGAGTGTGTGCGTGTGTGTGAGTGAGTGTGAGTGTGTAT
>NW_027254025.1:515000-527500 GCF_044704955.1 Pristiophorus japonicus
TGCATGTGTGTGAGTGTGAGTGTGTGTGAGTGTGTGAGTGTGAGTGTGAGTGTGTGTGTGAGTGTATATGTCTGAGTGTTAGTGTGTGTGTTCGTGTGAGTGTGTGCTTGAGTGTGTGTGTGTGTGTGCGTTTGTTTGAGTGTGTGTGTGTGAGTGTGTGTGTGAGTGTGTGTGAGTGTGTGTATGTATGAGTGTGTGTGTGTGAGTGAGTGTGTGCGTGTGTGTGAGTGAGTGTGAGTGTATATGAGTGTGTGAGTGTGAGTGTGTGAGTGTGTGAGTGTGTGAGTTTGTGTGTGTGTGTGAGTGTGTGTGAGTATCTGTGAGTGTGTGTGTGTGAGTGTGTGTGTTTGTGAGTGTGAGTGTGTGTGAGAGTGTGTGTGAGTGTATGTGTGTGAGTGTGTGTGTGTGTGAGTTTGTGTGAGTGTGTGTGTGTGAGTCTGTGTGTGTGTATGTGTGTGTGAGTGTGTGTTGTAAGTGTGTGTGTGAGTGTGAGCGTGAGTTTGTGTGCGAGTGTATGTGTCTGAGTGTGAGTGTGTGTGTTCGTGTGAGTGTGTGCTTGAGTGTGTATGTGTGTGTGAGTTTGTTTGAGTGTGTGTGTGTGAGTGTGTGTGTGAGTGTGTGTATGTATGAATGTGTGTGTGTGAGTGTGAGCGTGTGTGAGTGTGAGTGTGTGTGTGTGTGTGAGTGTGAGTGTGTGAGTGTGAGTGCGAGTGTGAATGTGTGTGTGTGAGTGTGAGCGTGTGTGTGAGTGTGTGAGTGTGTGTGTGAGTGTGAGTGTGAGTGTGTGTGTGAGTGTGTGTGTGAGTGCGTGTGTGTGAGTGTGTGTGTGAGTGTGAGTGTGTGAGTGCGCATGTGTGTGAGTGTGAGTGTGTGTGAGTGTGTGAGTGTGAGTGTGAGTGTGTGTGTGAGTGTATATGTCTGAGTGTTAGTGTGTGTGTTCGTGTGAGTGTGTGCTTGAGTGTGTGTGTGTGTGAGTTTGTGTGAGTGTGTGTGTGAGTGTGTGTGTGAGTGTGTGTGAGTGTGTGTATGTATGAGTGTGTGTGTGTGAGTGAGTGTGTGCGTGTGTGTGAGTGAGTGTGAGTGTATATGAGTGTGTGAGTGTGAGTGTGTGAGTGTGTGAGTTTGTGTGTGTGTGTGAGTGTGTGTGAGTATCTGTGAGTGTGTGTGTGTGAGTGTGTGTGTTTGTGAGTGTGAGTGTGTGTGAGAGTGTGTGTGAGTGTATGTGTGTGAGTGTGTGTGTGTGTGAGTTTGTGTGAGTGTGTGTGTGTGAGTCTGTGTGTGTATGTGTGTGTGAGTGTGTGTTGTAAGTGTGTGTGTGAGTGTGAGCGTGAGTTTGTGTGTGAGTGTATGTGTCTGAGTGTGCGTGTGTGTGTTTGTGTGAGTGTGTGCTTGAGTGTGTATGTGTGTGTGAGTTTGTTTGAGTGTGTGTGTGTGAGTGTGTGTGAGTATCTGTGAGTGTGTGTGTGTGAGTGTGTGTGTTTGTGAGTGTGAGTGTGTGTGAGAGTGTGTGTGAGTGTATGTGTGTGAGTGTGTGTGTGTGTGAGTTTGTGTGAGTGTGTGTGTGTGAGTCTGTGTGTGTGTATGTGTGTGTGAGTGTGTGTTGTAAGTGTGTGTGTGAGTGTGAGCGTGAGTTTTAGTGCGAGTGTATGTGTCTGAGTGTGAGTGTGTGTGTTCGTGTGAGTGTGTGCTTGAGTGTGTATGTGTGTGTGAGTTTGTTTGAGTGTGTGTGTGTGTGAGTGTGTGTGTGAGTGTGTGTATGTATGAATGTGTGTGTGTGAGTGTGAGCGTGTGTGAGTGTGAGTGTGTGAGTGTGTGTGTGAGTGTGAGTGTGTGAGTGTGAGTGCGTGTGTGAGTGCGTGTGTGTGTGTGAGTGTGAGCGTGTGTGTGTGTGAGTGTGTGTGAGTGTGTGTGTTTGGTGAGAGTGTGTGTGTGTGGGTGTGTGTATGTGAGTGTGTGTGTGTGTGTGTGAGAGAGAGTGTGTGTGTGTGTGTGTGTGTGAGTGTGTGTGAGTGTGTGTGAGAGTGTGAGTGTGTGTGTGTGATTGTGTGTGTGTGAGTGTGAGTGTGTGTGTGAGTGTGTGTGTGTGTGTGTGAGTGTGAGTGTGTGAGTGCGTGTGTGTGTGTGAGTGTGTGTGTGTGTGTGAGTGTGTGTGAGAGTGTGAGTGTGTGTGTGTGTGATTGTGTGTGTGTGTGTGTGAGTGTGAGTGTGTGTGTGAGTGTGTGAGTGTGTGTGTGAGTGTGAGTGTGAGTGTGAGTGTGTGTGTGAGTGCGTGTGTGTGAGTGTGTGTGTGAGTGTGAGTGTGTGAGTGTGCATGTGTGTGAGTGTGAGTGTGTGTGAGTGTGTGAGTGTGAGTGTGAGTGTGTGTGTGAGTGTATATGTCTGAGTGTTAGTGTGTGTGTTCGTGTGAGTGTGTGCTTGAGTGTGTGTGTGTGTGTGCGTTTGTTTGAGTGTGTGTGTGTGAGTGTGTGTGTGAGTGTGTGTGAGTGTGTGTATGTATGAGTGTGTGTGTGTGAGTGAGTGTGTGCGTGTGTGTGAGTGAGTGTGAGTGTATATGAGTGTGTGAGTGTGAGTGTGTGAGTGTGTGAGTGTGTGAGTTTGTGTGTGTGTGTGAGTGTGTGTGAGTATCTGTGAGTGTGTGTGTGTGAGTGTGTGTGTTTGTGAGTGTGAGTGTGTGTGAGAGTGTGTGTGAGTGTATGTGTGTGAGTGTGTGTGTGTGTGAGTTTGTGTGAGTGTGTGTGTGTGAGTCTGTGTGTGTGTATGTGTGTGTGAGTGTGTGTTGTAAGTGTGTGTGTGAGTGTGAGCGTGAGTTTGTGTGCGAGTGTATGTGTCTGAGTGTGAGTGTGTGTGTTCGTGTGAGTGTGTGCTTGAGTGTGTATGTGTGTGTGAGTTTGTTTGAGTGTGTGTGTGTGAGTGTGTGTGTGAGTGTGTGTATGTATGAATGTGTGTGTGTGAGTGTGAGCGTGTGTGAGTGTGAGTGTGTGTGTGTGTGTGAGTGTGAGTGTGTGAGTGTGAGTGCGAGTGTGAGTGTGTGTGTGTGAGTGTGAGCGTGTGTGTGAGTGTGTGAGTGCGTGTGTGAGTGTGAGTGTGAGTGTGTGTGTGAGTGTGTGTGTGAGTGCGTGTGTGTGAGTGTGTGTGTGAGTGTGAGTGTGTGAGTGCGCATGTGTGTGAGTGTGAGTGTGTGTGAGTGTGTGAGTGTGAGTGTGAGTGTGTGTGTGAGTGTATATGTCTGAGTGTTAGTGTGTGTGTTCGTGTGAGTGTGTGCTTGAGTGTGTGTGTGTGTGAGTTTGTGTGAGTGTGTGTGTGAGTGTGTGTGTGAGTGTGTGTGAGTGTGTGTATGTATGAGTGTGTGTGTGTGAGTGAGTGTGTGCGTGTGTGTGAGTGAGTGTGAGTGTATATGAGTGTGTGAGTGTGAGTGTGTGAGTGTGTGAGTTTGTGTGTGTGTGTGAGTGTGTGTGAGTATCTGTGAGTGTGTGTGTGTGAGTGTGTGTGTTTGTGAGTGTGAGTGTGTGTGAGAGTGTGTGTGAGTGTATGTGTGTGAGTGTGTGTGTGTGTGAGTTTGTGTGAGTGTGTGTGTGTGAGTCTGTGTGTGTATGTGTGTGTGAGTGTGTGTTGTAAGTGTGTGTGTGAGTGTGAGCGTGAGTTTGTGTGTGAGTGTATGTGTCTGAGTGTGCGTGTGTGTGTTTGTGTGAGTGTGTGCTTGAGTGTGTATGTGTGTGTGAGTTTGTTTGAGTGTGTGTGTGTGAGTGTGTGTGAGTATCTGTGAGTGTGTGTGTGTGAGTGTGTGTGTTTGTGAGTGTGAGTGTGTGTGAGAGTGTGTGTGAGTGTATGTGTGTGAGTGTGTGTGTGTGTGAGTTTGTGTGAGTGTGTGTGTGTGAGTCTGTGTGTGTGTATGTGTGTGTGAGTGTGTGTTGTAAGTGTGTGTGTGAGTGTGAGCGTGAGTTTTAGTGCGAGTGTATGTGTCTGAGTGTGAGTGTGTGTGTTCGTGTGAGTGTGTGCTTGAGTGTGTATGTGTGTGTGAGTTTGTTTGAGTGTGTGTGTGTGTGAGTGTGTGTGTGAGTGTGTGTATGTATGAATGTGTGTGTGTGAGTGTGAGCGTGTGTGAGTGTGAGTGTGTGAGTGTGTGTGTGAGTGTGAGTGTGTGAGTGTGAGTGCGTGTGTGAGTGCGTGTGTGTGTGTGAGTGTGAGCGTGTGTGTGTGTGAGTGTGTGTGAGTGTGTGTGTTTGGTGAGAGTGTGTGTGTGTGGGTGTGTGTATGTGAGTGTGTGTGTGTGTGTGTGAGAGAGAGTGTGTGTGTGTGTGTGTGTGTGAGTGTGTGTGAGTGTGTGTGAGAGTGTGAGTGTGTGTGTGTGATTGTGTGTGTGTGAGTGTGAGTGTGTGTGTGAGTGTGTGTGTGTGTGTGTGTGAGTGTGAGTGTGTGAGTGCGTGTGTGTGTGTGAGTGTGTGTGTGTGTGTGAGTGTGTGTGAGAGTGTGAGTGTGTGTGTGTGTGATTGTGTGTGTGTGTGTGTGAGTGTGAGTGTGTGTGTGAGTGTGTGAGTGTGTGTGTGAGTGTGAGTGTGAGTGTGAGTGTGTGTGTGAGTGCGTGTGTGTGAGTGTGTGTGTGAGTGTGAGTGTGTGAGTGTGCATGTGTGTGAGTGTGAGTGTGTGTGAGTGTGTGAGTGTGAGTGTGAGTGTGTGTGTGAGTGTATATGTCTGAGTGTTAGTGTGTGTGTTCGTGTGAGTGTGTGCTTGAGTGTGTGTGTGTGTGTGCGTTTGTTTGAGTGTGTGTGTGTGAGTGTGTGTGTGAGTGTGTGTGAGTGTGTGTATGTATGAGTGTGTGTGTGTGAGTGAGTGTGTGCGTGTGTGTGAGTGAGTGTGAGTGTATATGAGTGTGTGAGTGTGAGTGTGTGAGTGTGTGAGTGTGTGAGTTTGTGTGTGTGTGTGAGTGTGTGTGAGTATCTGTGAGTGTGTGTGTGTGAGTGTGTGTGTTTGTGAGTGTGAGTGTGTGTGAGAGTGTGTGTGAGTGTATGTGTGTGAGTGTGTGTGTGTGTGAGTTTGTGTGAGTGTGTGTGTGTGAGTCTGTGTGTGTGTATGTGTGTGTGAGTGTGTGTTGTAAGTGTGTGTGTGAGTGTGAGCGTGAGTTTGTGTGCGAGTGTATGTGTCTGAGTGTGAGTGTGTGTGTTCGTGTGAGTGTGTGCTTGAGTGTGTATGTGTGTGTGAGTTTGTTTGAGTGTGTGTGTGTGAGTGTGTGTGTGAGTGTGTGTATGTATGAATGTGTGTGTGTGAGTGTGAGCGTGTGTGAGTGTGAGTGTGTGTGTGTGTGTGAGTGTGAGTGTGTGAGTGTGAGTGCGAGTGTGAGTGTGTGTGTGTGAGTGTGAGCGTGTGTGTGAGTGTGTGAGTGTGTGTGTGAGTGTGAGTGTGAGTGTGTGTGTGAGTGTGTGTGTGAGTGCGTGTGTGTGAGTGTGTGTGTGAGTGTGAGTGTGTGAGTGCGCATGTGTGTGAGTGTGAGTGTGTGTGAGTGTGTGAGTGTGAGTGTGAGTGTGTGTGTGAGTGTATATGTCTGAGTGTTAGTGTGTGTGTTCGTGTGAGTGTGTGCTTGAGTGTGTGTGTGTGTGAGTTTGTGTGAGTGTGTGTGTGAGTGTGTGTGTGAGTGTGTGTGAGTGTGTGTATGTATGAGTGTGTGTGTGTGAGTGAGTGTGTGCGTGTGTGTGAGTGAGTGTGAGTGTATATGAGTGTGTGAGTGTGAGTGTGTGAGTGTGTGAGTTTGTGTGTGTGTGTGAGTGTGTGTGAGTATCTGTGAGTGTGTGTGTGTGAGTGTGTGTGTTTGTGAGTGTGAGTGTGTGTGAGAGTGTGTGTGAGTGTATGTGTGTGAGTGTGTGTGTGTGTGAGTTTGTGTGAGTGTGTGTGTGTGAGTCTGTGTGTGTATGTGTGTGTGAGTGTGTGTTGTAAGTGTGTGTGTGAGTGTGAGCGTGAGTTTGTGTGTGAGTGTATGTGTCTGAGTGTGCGTGTGTGTGTTTGTGTGAGTGTGTGCTTGAGTGTGTATGTGTGTGTGAGTTTGTTTGAGTGTGTGTGTGTGAGTGTGTGTGTGAGTGTGTGTATGTATGAATGTGTGTGTGTGAGTGTGAGCGTGTGTGAGTGTGAGTGTGTGAGTGTGTGTGTGAGTGTGAGTGTGTGAGTGTGAGTGCATGTGTGAGTGTGTGTGTGTGAGTGTGAGCGTGTGTGTGTGTGAGTGTGTGTGAGTGTGTGTGTTTGGTGAGAGTGTGTGTGTGTGTGTGGGTGTGTGTATGTGAGTGTGTGTGTGTGTGAGAGAGAGTGTGTGTGTGTGTGTGTGTGAGTGTGTGTGAGTGTGTGTGAGAGTGTGAGTGTGTGTGTGTGTGTGATTGTGTGTGTGTGAGTGTGAGTGTGTGTGTGAGTGTGTGAGTGTGTGTGTGAGTGTGAGTGTGTGAGTGTGAGTGCGTGTGTGAGTGCGTGTGTGTGAGTGTGTGTTTGGTGAGAGTGTGTGTATGTGAGTGTGAGTGTGTGAGTGCGTGTGTGTGTGTGTGTGAGTGTGTGTGTGAGTGTGTGTGTGTGTGTGAGTGTGTGTGAGAGTGTGAGTGTGTGTGTGTGTGATGGTGTGTGTGTGTGTGTGTGTGAGTGTGAGTGTGTGTGTGAGTGTGTGAGTGTGAGTGTGTGAGTGAGTGTGTGCGTGTGTGTGAGTGAGTGTGAGTGTGTATGAGTGTGTGAGTGTGTGAGTGTGTGAGTGTGTGAGTGTGCGTGTGTGTGAGTGTGAGTGTGTGTGTGTGAGAGTGTGTGTGAGTGTGTGAGTGTGAGGGTGAGTGTGTGAGTGCGTGAGTGTGCGTGTGTGTGAGTGTGAGTGTGTGTGTGTGAGTGTGTGTGAGTGTGTGAGTGTGAGTATGAGTTTGTGAGTGTGTGAGTGTGCATTTGTGTGAGTGTGAGTGTATGTGTGTGTGAGTGTGTGTGAGTGTGTGTATGTATGAGTGTGTGTGTGAGTGTGTGTGTGAGTGTGTGCGTATGTGTGATTGCGTGTGTGTGTGAGTGTGTGTCTGAGCGTGTGTGTGTGTGAGTGTGTGTGTGTGTGTGCGTGTTAGTGTGTGTCAGTGAGTGTGTGTGTGTGAGTGTGTGTGAGTGTGTGCGTGTGAATGTGTCTGAGTGTGAGTGTGACTGAGTGTGTGTGAGTGAGTGTGAGAGAGAGTGTGTGTGTGTGAGTGTGAGTGTGTGTGAGTGTGAGAGAGAGTGTGTGTGTGTGAGTGTGAGTGTGTGTGAGTGTGTGTGTGAATGTGAGAGAGGGAGTATGTGGTTGTGAGTGTGAGTGTGTGTGACTGTGTGTGAGTGTGTGAGTGTGCATGTGTGTGTGTGTGAGTGTGTGAGTGTGAGTGTGTGTGTGAGTGTATGTGTCTGAGTGTGAATGTGTGTGTTTGTGTGAGTGTGTGCTTGAGTGTGTGTGTGTGTGAGTTTGTTTGAGTGTGTGTGTGTGAGTGTGTGTGTGAGTGTGTGTGAGTGTGTGTAAGTATGAGTGTGTGTGTGTGAGTGAGTGTGTGCGTGTGTGTGAGTGAGTGTGAGTGTGTATGAGTGTGTGAGTGTGAGTGTGTGAGTGCGTGAGTGTGTGAGTGTGTGAGTGTGCGTGTGTGTGAGTGTGAGTGTGTGTGTGTGAGTGTGTGTGAGTGTGTGAGTGTGAGTGTGAGTGGGTGAGTGCGTGAGTGTGCGTGTGTGTGAGTGTGAGTGTGTGTGTGTGTGAGTGTGTGTGAGTGTGTGAGTGTGAGTATGAGTGTGTGAGTGTGTGAGTGTGCATGTGTGTGAGTGTGAGTGTATGTGTGTGTGAGTGTGTGTGAGTGTGTGTATGCATGAGTGTGTGTGTGAGTGTGTGTGTGAGTGTGTGCGTATGTGTGAATGTGTGTGTGTGTGAGTGTGTGTCTGAGCGTGTGTGTGTGTGAGTGTGTGTGCATGTTAGTGTGTGTCAGTGAGTGTGTGTGTGAGTGTGTGTGAGTGTGTGCGTGTGAATGTGTCTGAGTGTGAGTGTGACTGAGTGTGTGTGAGTGAGTGTGAGAGAGAGAGTGTGTGTGTGTGAGTGTGACTGAGTGTGTGTGAGTGAGTGTGAGAGAGAGAGTGTGTGTGTGTGAGTGTGAGTGTGTGTGAGTGTGAGAGAGAGTGTGTGTGTGTGAGTGTGAGTGTGTGTGAGTGTGTGTGTGAATGTGAGAGAGAGAGTATGTATGTGTGAGTGTGAGTGTGTGTGACTGTGTGTGAGTGTGTGAGTGTGAGTATGTGAGTGTGCGTGTGTGTCTGTGAGTGCGTGTGAGTGTGTGTTTGTGTGTGTGAGTGTGTGTGTCTGAGTATGTGACTGTATGTGTGTGTGAGTGTGGTGAGAGTGTGTGTGTGTGTGTGAATGTGTGAGTGTGTGTGTGTGTGTGAGAGTGTGTGTGAGTGTATGTGTGTGAGTGTGTGTGTGTGTGAGTTTGTGTGAGTGTGTGTGTGTGAGTCTGTGTGTGTGTATGTGTGTGTGAGTGTGTGTTGTAAGTGTGTGTGTGAGTGTGAGCGTGAGTTTGTGTGCGAGTGTATGTGTCTGAGTGTGAGTGTGTGTGTTCGTGTGAGTGTGTGCTTGAGTGTGTATGTGTGTGTGAGTTTGTTTGAGTGTGTGTGTGAGTGTGTGTATGTATGAATGTGTGTGTGTGAGTGTGAGCGTGTGTGAGTGTGAGTGTGTGTGTGATGGTGTGTGTGTGTGTGTGTGTGTGAGTGTGAATGTGTGTGTGAGTGTGTGAGTGTGAGTGTGTGAGTGAGTGTGTGCGTGTGTGTGAGTGAGTGTGAGTGTGTATGAGTGTGTGAGTGTGTGAGTGTGTGAGTGTGTGAGTGTGCGTGTGTGTGAGTGTGAGTGTGTGTGTGTGAGAGTGTGTGTGAGTGTGAGGGTGAGTGTGTGAGTGCGTGAGTGTGCGTGTGTGTGAGTGTGAGTGTGTGTGTGTGAGTGTGTGTGAGTGTGTGAGTGTGAGTATGAGTGTGTGAGTGTGTGAGTGTGCATTTGTGTGAGTGTGAGTGTATGTGTGTGTGAGTGTGTGTGAGTGTGTGTATGTATGAGTGTGTGTGTGAGTGTGTGTGTGAGTGTGTGCGTATGTGTGAATGCGTGTGTGTGTGAGTGTGTGTCTGAGCGTGTGTGTGTGTGAGTGTGTGTGTGTGTGTGTGCGTGTTAGTGTGTGTCAGTGAGTGTGTGTGTGTGAGTGTGTGTGAGTGTGTGCGTGTGAATGTGTCTGAGTGTGAGTGTGACTGAGTGTGTGTGAGTGAGTGTGAGAGAGAGAGTGTGTGTGTGTGAGTGTGAGTGTGTGTGAGTGTGAGAGAGAGTGTGTTTGTGAGTGTGAGTGTGTGTGAGTGTGTGTGTGAATGTGAGAGAGAGAGTATGTGGGTGTGAGTGTGAGTGTGTGTGACTGTGTGTGAGTGTGTGAGTGTGCATGTGTGTGTGTGTGAGTGTGTGAGTGTGAGTGTGTGTGCGAGTGTATGTGTCTGAGTGTGAGTGTGTGTGTTTGTGTGAGTGTGTGCTTGAGTGTGTGTGTGTGTGAGTTTGTTTGAGTGTGTGTGTGTGAGTGTGTGTGTGAGTGTGTGTGAGTGTGTGTAAGTATGAGTGTGTGTGTGTGAGTGAGTGTGTGCGTGTGTGTGAGTGAGTGTGAGTGTGTATGAGTGTGTGAGTGTGAGTGTGTGAGTGCGTGAGTGTGTGAGTGTGTGAGTGTGCGTGTGTGTGAGTGTGAGTGTGTGTGTGTGTGAGTGTGTGCGAGTGTGTGAGTGTGAGTGTGAGTGTGTGTGTGTGTGAGTGTGTGTGAGTGTGTGAGTGTGAGTATGAGTGTGTGAGTGTGTGAGTGTGCATGTGTGTGAGTGTGAGTGTATGTGTGTGTGAGTGTGTGTGAGTGTGTGTATGCATGAGTGTGTGTGTGAGTGTGTGTGTGAGTGTGTGCGTATGTGTGAATGCGTGTTTGTGTGAGTGTGTGTCTGAGCGTGTGTGTGTGTGAGTGTGTGTGCGTGTTAGTGTGTGTCAGTGAGTGTGTGTGTGAGAGTGTGTGATTGTGTGCGTGTGAATGTGTCTGAGTGTGAGTGTGACTGAGTGTGTGTGAGTGAGTGTGAGAGAGAGAGTGTGTGTGTGTGAGTGTGAGTGTGTGTGAGTGTGAGAGAGAGTGTGTGTGTGTGAGTGTGAGTGTGTGTGAGTGTGTGTGTGAATGTGAGAGAGAGAGTATGTATGTGTGAGTGCGAGTGTGTGTGACTGTGTGTGAGTGTGTGAGTGTGAGTATGTGAGTGTGCGTGTGTGTCTGTGAGTGCGTGTGACTGTGTGTCTGTGTGTGTGAGTGTGTGTGTCTGAGTATGTGACTGTATGTGTGTGTGAGTGTGGTGAGAGTGTGTGTGTGTGTGTGTGAATGTGTGAGTGTGTGTGTGTGTGTGAGAGTGTGTGTGAGTGTATGTGTGTGAGTGTGTGTGTGTGTGAGTTTGTGTGAGTGTGTGTGTGTGAGTCTGTGTGTGTGTATGTGTGTGTGAGTGTGTGTTGTAAGTGTGTGTGTGAGTGTGAGCGTGAGTTTGTGTGCGAGTGTATGTGTCTGAGTGTGAGTGTGTGTGTTCGTGTGAGTGTGTGCTTGAGTGTGTATGTGTGTGTGAGTTTGTTTGAGTGTGTGTGTGTGAGTGTGTGTGTGAGTGTGTGTATGTATGAATGTGTGTGTGAGTGTGAGCGTGTGTGAGTGTGAGTGTGTGTGTGTGTGTGAGTGTGAGTGTGTGAGTGTGAGTGCGTGTGTGAGTGTGTGTGTGTGTGTGAGTGTGAGCGTGTGTGTGTGTGTGAGTGTGTGAGTGTGTGTGTGAGTGTGAGTGTGAGTGTGAGTGTGTGTGTGAGTGCGTGTGTGTGAGTGTGTGTGTGAGTGTGAGTGTGTGAGTGTGCATGTGTGTGAGTGTGAGTGTGTGTGAGTGTGTGAGTGTGAGTGTGAGTGTGTGTGTGAGTGTATATGTCTGAGTGTTAGTGTGTGTGTTCGTGTGAGTGGGTGCTTGAGTGTGTGTGTGTGTGTGAGTTTGTTTGAGTGTGTGTGTGTGAGTGTGTGTGTGAGTGTGTGTGAGTGTGTGTATGTATGAGTGTGTGTGTGTGAGTGAGTGTGTGCATGTGTGTGAGTGAGTGTGAGTGTATATGAGTGTGTGAGTGTGAGTGTGTGAGTGTGTGAGAGTGTGAGTTTGTGTGTGTGTGTGAGTGTGTGTGAGTATCTGTGAGTGTGTGTGTGTGAGTGTGTGTGTTTGTGAGTGTGAGTGTGTGTGAGAGTGTGTGTGAGTGTATGTGTGTGAGTGTGTGTGTGTGTGAGTTTGTGTGAGTGTGTGTGTGTGAGTCTGTGTGTGTGTATGTGTGTGTGAGTGTGTGTTGTAAGTGTGTGTGTGAGTGTGAGCGTGAGTTTGTGTGCGAGTGTATGTGTCTGAGTGTGAGTGTGTGTGTTCGTGTGAGTGTGTGCTTGAGTGTGTATGTGTGTGTGAGTTTGTTTGAGTGTGTGTGTGAGTGTGTGTGTGAGTGTGTGTATGTATGAATGTGTGTGTGTGAGTGTGAGCGTGTGTGAGTGTGAGTGTGTGAGTGTGTGTGTGAGTGTGAGTGTGTGAGTGTGAGTGTGTGTGTGAGTGTGTGTGTGTGTGAGTGTGAGCGTGTGTGTGTGTGAGTGTGTGTGAGTGTGTGTGTTTGGTGAGAGTGTGTGTGTGTGTGTGGGTGTGTGTATGTGAGTGTGTGTGTGTGTGAGAGAGAGAGTGTGTGTGTGTGTGTGTGTGTGAGTGTGTGTGAGTGTGTGTGAGAGCGTGAGTGTGTGTGTGTGTGATTGTGTGTGTGTGAGTGTGAGTGTGTGTGTGTGAGTGTGTGTGTGAGTGTGAGTGTGTGAGTGTGTGTGCGTGTGTGAGTGTGTGTGTGTGAGTGTGTGTTTGGTGAGAGTGTGTGTATGTGAGTGTGAGTGTGTGAGTGCGTGTGTGTGTGTGTGTGTGAGTGTGTGTGTGAGTGTGTGTGTGTGTGTGAGTGTGTGTGAGAGTGTGAGTGTGTGTGTGTGTGATGGTGTGTGTGTGTGTGTGTGTGAGTGTGAGTGTGTGTGTGAGTGTGTGAGTGTGAGTGTGTGAGTGAGTGTGTGCGTGTGTGTGAGTGAGTGTGAGTGTGTATGAGTGTGTGAGTGTGTGAGTGTGTGAGTGTGCGTGTGTGTGAGTGTGAGTGTGTGTGTGTGAGAGTGTGTGTGAGTGTGTGAGTGTGAGGGTGAGTGTGTGAGTGCGTGAGTGTGCGTGTGTGTGAGTGTGAGTGTGTGTGTGTGAGTGTGTGTGAGTGTGTGAGTGTGAGTATGAGTGTGTGAGTGTGTGAGTGTGCATGTGTGTGAGTGTGAGTGTATGTGTGTGTGAGTGTGTGTGAGTGTGTGTATGTATGAGTGTGTGTGTGAGTGTGTGTGTGAGTGTGTGCGTATGTGTGAATGCGTGTGTGTGTGAGTGTGTGTCTGAGCGTGTGTGTGTGTGAGTGTGTGTGTGTGTGCGTGTTAGTGTGTGTCAGTGAGTGTGTGTGTGTGAGTGTGTGT
>NW_027254025.1:557500-560000 GCF_044704955.1 Pristiophorus japonicus
TGTGTGTGTGTGTGAGTGTGTGTGTGTGTGTGTCTGAGTGTGTGTGTATGTCTGAGTGTGTGTGTGTGTGAGTGTGCGTGTGAGTAAGTGTGTGAGTGTGAGTGTGTGTCTGTGAGTGTGTGTGAGTGTGTGTTTGTGTGTGTGAGTGTGTGCCTGAGTATGTGAGTGTGTGTGTGTGTGTGAGTGTGGTGAGAGTGCGTGTTTGTGTGTGTGTGTGTGAATGTGTGAGTGTGTGTGTGTGTGTGTGTGTGAGTGTGTGTGTGTCTGAGTGTGTGTGTATGTCTGAGTGTGTGTGTGTATGAGTGAGTGTGTGAGTGAGTGTGTGTGTGTGTGAGTGTGCGTGTGAGTGTGCATGTGTGTATGTGAGTGTGTGAATGTGTGTGTGTGCGTGTTAGTGTGTGTCAGTGAGTGTTTGTGTGAGTGTGTGTGAGTATGTGCGTGTGAATGTGTCTGAGTGTGAGTGTGACTGAGTGTGTGTGAGTGAGTGTGAGAGAGAGAGTGTGTAGTGTGTGAGTGTGAGTGTGTGTGAGTGTGAGAGAGAGTGTGTGTGTGTGAGTGTGAGTGTGTGTGAGTGTGTGTGTGAATGTGAGAGAGAGAGTATGTGTGTGTGAGTGTGAGTGTGTGTGACTGTGTGTGAGTGTGCGTGTGTGAGTATGTGAGTGTGCGTGTGTGTCTGTGAGTGCGTGTGAGTGTGTGTTTGTGTGTGTGAGTGTGTGTGTCTGAGTATGTGACAGTATGTGTGTGTGAGTGTGGTGAGAGTGTGTGTGTCTGAGTGTGTGTGTATGTCTGAGTGTGTGTGTGTGTGAGTGTGCGTGTGAGTAAGTGTGTGAGTGTGAGTGTGTGTCTGTGAGTGTGTGTGAGTGTGTGTTTGTGTGTGTGAGTGTATGCCTGAGTATGTGAGTGTGTGTGTGTGTGTGAATGTGTGAGTGTGTGTGTGTGTTTGTGTGAGTGTGTGTGTGTCTGAGTGTGTGTGTATGTCTGAGTGTGTGTGTGTGTGTGAGTGAGTGTGTGAGTGAGTGTGTGTGTGTGTGAGTGTGCGTGTGAGTGTGCATGTGTGTATGTGAGTGTGTGAATGTGTGTGTGAGTGTGGGTGTGTGTATGTGCGAGTGTGTGCGTATGTGTTTGTGTCTGTCTGTCTGAGTGTGTGTGTGTGTCTGAGTGTGAGTATGTGTGTGTGAGTGTGAGTGAGTGAGTGTGAGTGTGTGTGTGAGTGTGAGTGTGAGTGTGAGTGCGTGTGTGAGTGTGTGTGTGTGTGAGTGTGTGTGTGAGTGTGAGTGTGTGAGTGTGCATGAATGTGAGTGTGAGTGTGTGTGAGTGTGTGAGTGTGAGTGTGTGTGTGAGTGTATGTGTCTGAGTGTGAGTGTGTGTGTTCGTGTGAGTGTGTGCTTGAGTGTGTGTGTGTGTGTGAGTTTGTTTGAGTGTGTGTGTGTGAGTGTGTGTGTGAGTGTGAGTGTGTGAGTGTGAGTGTATGTGTCTGAGTGTGAGTGTGTGTGTTCGTGTGAGTGTGTGCTTGAGTGTGTGTGTGTGTGTGAGTTTGTTTGAGTGTGTGTGTGTGAGTGTGTGTGTGAGTGTGTGTGAGTGTGTGTATGTATGAGTGTGTGTGTGAGTGAGTGTGTGCGTGTGTGTGAGTGAGTGTAAGTGTATATGGGTGTGTGAGTGTGAGTGTGTGAGTGTGTGAGTGTGTGAGTTTGTGTGTGTGTGAGTGTGTGTGAGTATCTGTGAGTGTGTGTGTGTGAGTGTGTGTGTTTGTGAGTGTGAGTGTGTGTGAGAGTGTGTGTGAGTGTATGTGTGTGAGTGTGTGTGTGTGTGAGTTTGTGTGAGTGTGTGTGTGTGAGTCTGTGTGTGTGTATGTGTGTGTGAGTGTGTGTTGTAAGTGTGTGTGTGAGTGTGAGCGTGAGTTTTTGTGCGAGTGTATGTGTCTGAGTGTGAGTGTGTGTGTTCGTGTGAGTGTGTGCTTGAGTGTGTATGTGTGTGTGAGTTTGTTTGAGTGTGTGTGTGTGAGTGTGTGTGTGAGTGTGTGTATGTATGAATGTGTGTGTGTGAGTGTGAGCGTGTGTGAGTGTGAGTGTGTGAGTGTGTGTGTGAGTGTGAGTGTGTGAGTGTGAGTGCGTGTGTGAGTGTGTGTGTGTGTGTGTGAGCGTGTGTGTGTGTGAGTGTGTGTGAGTGTGTGTGTTTGGTGAGAGTATGTGTGTGTGTGTGGGTGTGTGTATGTGAGTGTGTGTGTGTGTGTGAGAGAGAGAGTGTGTGTGTGTGTGAGTGTGTGTGAGAGTGTGAGTGTGTGTGTGTGATTGTGTGTGTGTGAGTGTGTGTATGTATGAGTGTGTGTGTGTGAGTGTGTGTGTGAGTGTGTGCGTATGTGTGAATGCGTGTGTGTGTGAGTGTGTGTCTGAGCGTGTGTGTGTGTGAGTGTGTGTGTGAGTGTGTGCGTATGTGTGAATGCGTGTGTGTGTGAGTGTGTGTCTGAGCGTGTGTGTGTGTGAGTGTGTGTGTGTGAGTGCGT
>NW_027254025.1:582500-585000 GCF_044704955.1 Pristiophorus japonicus
TGTGTGTGTGCGTGTTAGTGTGTGTCAGTGAGTGTGTGTGTGTGAGTGTGTGTGAGTGTGTGCGTGTGAATGTGTCTGAGTGTGAGTGTGACTGAGTGTGTGTGAGTGAGTGTGAGAGAGAGAGTGTGTGTGTGTGAGTGTGAGTGTGTGTGTGTGAGAGAGAGTGTGTGTGTGTGAGTGTGAGTGTGTGTGAGTGTGTGTGTGAGTGTGAGAGAGAGAGTATGTGTGTGTGAGTGTGAGTGTGTGTGACTGTGTGTGAGTGTGTGAGTGTGCATGTGTGTGTGTGTGAGTGTGTGAGTGTGAGTGTGTGTGTGAGTGTATGTGTCTGAGTGTGAGTGTGTGTGTTCGTGTGAGTGTGTGCTTGAGTGTGTGTGTGTGTGAGTTTGTTTGAGTGTGTGTGTGTGAGTGTGTGTGTGAGTGTGTGTGAGTGTGTGTAAGTATGAGTGTGTGTGTGTGAGTGAGTGTGTGCGTGTGTGTGAGTGAGTGTGAGTGTGTATGAGTGTGTGAGTGTGAGTGTGTGAGTGTGTGAGTGTGCGTGTGTGTGAGTGTGAGTGTGTGTGTGTGTGAGTGTGTGTGAGTGTGTGAGTGTGAGTGTGAGTGTGTGAGTGCGTGAGTGTGCGTGTGTGTGAGTGTGAGTGTGTGTGTGTGTGAGTGTGAGTATGAGTGTGTGAGTGTGTGAGTGTGCATGTGTGTGAGTGTGAGTGTATGTGTGTGTGAGTGTGTGTGAGTGTGCGTATGCATGAGTGTGTGTGTGAGTGTGTGTGTGAGTGTGTGCGTATGTGTGAATGCGTGAGTGTGTGAGTGTGTGTGTGAGTGTGTGTGTGTGCGTGTTAGTGTGTGTCAGTGAGTGTGTGTGTGAGTGTGTGTGAGTGTGTGCGTGTGAATGTGTCTGAGTGTGAGTGTGACTGAGTGTGTGTGAGTGAGTGTGAGAGAGAGAGTGTGTGTGTGTGAGTGTGAGTGTGTGTGAGTGTGAGAGAGTGTGTGTGTGTGTGAGTGTGAGTGTGTGTGAGTGTGTGTGTGAATGTGAGAGAGAGAGTATGTGTGTGTGAGTGTGAGTGTGTGTGACTGTGTGTGAGTGTGCGTGTGTGAGTATGTGAGTGTGCGTGTGTGTCTGTGAGTGCGTGTGAGTGTGTGTTTGTGTGTGTGAGTGTGTGTGTCTGAGTATGTGACTGTATGTGTGTGTGAGTGTGGTGAGAGTGTGTGTGTGTGTGTGAATGTGTGAGTGTGTGTGTGTGTGTGAGTGTGTGTGTGTGTGTGTCTGAGTGTGTGTGTATGTCTGAGTGTGTGTGTGTGTGAGTGTGCGTGTGAGTAAGTGTGTGAGTGTGAGTGTGTGTCTGTGAGTGTGTGTGAGTGTGTGTTTGTGTGTGTGAGTGTGTGCCTGAGTATGTGAGTGTGTGTGTGTGTGTGAGTGTGGTGAGAGTGCGTGTTTGTGTGTGTGTGTGTGAATGTGTGAGTGTGTGTGTGTGTGTGTGTGTGAGTGTGTGTGTGTCTGAGTGTGTGTGTATGTCTGAGTGTGTGTGTGTATGAGTGAGTGTGTGAGTGAGTGTGTGTGTGTGTGAGTGTGCGTGTGAGTGTGCATGTGTGTATGTGAGTGTGTGAATGTGTGTGTGTGCGTGTTAGTGTGTGTCAGTGAGTGTTTGTGTGAGTGTGTGTGAGTATGTGCGTGTGAATGTGTCTGAGTGTGAGTGTGACTGAGTGTGTGTGAGTGAGTGTGAGAGAGAGAGTGTGTAGTGTGTGAGTGTGAGTGTGTGTGAGTGTGAGAGAGAGTGTGTGTGTGTGAGTGTGAGTGTGTGTGAGTGTGTGTGTGAATGTGAGAGAGAGAGTATGTGTGTGTGAGTGTGAGTGTGTGTGACTGTGTGTGAGTGTGCGTGTGTGAGTATGTGAGTGTGCGTGTGTGTCTGTGAGTGCGTGTGAGTGTGTGTTTGTGTGTGTGAGTGTGTGTGTCTGAGTATGTGACAGTATGTGTGTGTGAGTGTGGTGAGAGTGTGTGTGTCTGAGTGTGTGTGTATGTCTGAGTGTGTGTGTGTGTGAGTGTGCGTGTGAGTAAGTGTGTGAGTGTGAGTGTGTGTCTGTGAGTGTGTGTGAGTGTGTGTTTGTGTGTGTGAGTGTATGCCTGAGTATGTGAGTGTGTGTGTGTGTGTGAATGTGTGAGTGTGTGTGTGTGTTTGTGTGAGTGTGTGTGTGTCTGAGTGTGTGTGTATGTCTGAGTGTGTGTGTGTGTGTGAGTGAGTGTGTGAGTGAGTGTGTGTGTGTGTGAGTGTGCGTGTGAGTGTGCATGTGTGTATGTGAGTGTGTGAATGTGTGTGTGAGTGTGGGTGTGTGTATGTGCGAGTGTGTGCGTATGTGTTTGTGTCTGTCTGTCTGAGTGTGTGTGTGTGTCTGAGTGTGAGTATGTGTGTGTGAGTGTGAGTGAGTGAGTGTGAGTGTGTGTGTGAGTGTGAGTGTGAGTGTGAGTGCGTGTGTGAGTGTGTGTGTGTGTGAGTGTGTGTGTGAGTGTGAG
>NW_027254026.1:0-10011 GCF_044704955.1 Pristiophorus japonicus
CTTCCCTTTTTTATTTTTACGCCAGACAGGAATGTACAATTGTTGTAGTTCATCCATGCGGTCTCTAAATGTCTGCCATTGCCCATCCATAGTCAACCCCTTAAGTATCATTCTCCAATCTATCCTAGCCAATTCACGCCTCATACCTTCAAAGTTACCCTTCTTTAAGTTCTGGACCATGGTCTCTGAATTAACTGTTTCATTCTCCATTCTAATGTAGAATTCCACCATATTATGGTCACTCTTTCCCAAGGGGCCTCGCACAACGAGATTGCTAATTAATCCTCTCTCATTACACAACATCCAGTCTAAGATGGCCTCCCCCCTAGTTGGTTCCTCGACATATTGGTCTAGAAAAACATCCCTTATGCACTCCAGGAAATCCCCCTCCACCGTATTGCTTCCAGTTTGGTTAGCCCAATTTGTATGCATATTAAAGTCACCCATGATAACTGCTGCACCTTTATTGCATGCACCCCTAATTTTCTGTTTGATGCCCTCCCCAACATCACTACTACTGTTTGGAGGTCTGTACACAACTCCCACTAACGTTTTTTGCCCTTTGGTGTTCTGCAGCTCTACCCGTATAGATTCCACATCATCCAAGCTAATGTCCTTCCTAACTATTGCATTAATCTCCTCTTTAACCAGCAATGCTACCCCATCTCCTTTTCCTTTTATTCTATCCTTGCTGAATGTTGAATACCCATGGATGTTGAGTTCCCAGTCCTGATCATCCTGGAGCCACGTCTCTGTAATCACAATTACATCATATCTGTTAATATCTATTTGCACAGTTAACTCATCCACCTTATTACGGATACTCTTTGCATTAAGACACAAAGCCTTCAGGCTTGTTTTTTTTAACACCCTTTGTCCTTTTAGAATTATGATGTCGTGTGGCCCTTTTTATTTCTTGCCTTTGTTTACTCGGCCTTCCACTATTGCTTTTTACCTTTCTACCATCTGTTTCTGACTCCATATTACTTCACCCTATCTCGCTGCATAGGTTCCCATCCCCCTGCCATATTAGTTTAAACACTCCCGAACTGCATTAGCAAATGTTACCCCCAGGACATCAGTTCCAGTCCTGCCCAAGTGCAGACCGTCCCTTTTGTACAGGTCCCACTTCCCCCAGAACTGGTTCCAATGTCCCAGGAATTTGAATCCCTCCCTCTTGCACCACTGCTCAAGCCACGTATTTATTCTAACTATCCTGCTCCCTCTACTCTGATTAGCACGTGGCACTGGTAGCAATCCAGAGATTACTACCTTTGAGGTCCTACTTTTTAATTTAACTCCTAGCTCCCTATATTCAGCTTGTTGGACCTCTTCCCGCTTCTTACCTATATTGTTGGTACCTACATGCACCACAACAACTAGCTGTTCACCCTCCCTCTCCAGAATGCTCTGCAGCTGCTCTGAGACATCCTTGACCCTTGCACCAGGGAGGCAACATACCATCTTGGAGTCTTGGCTGTGGCCGCAGAAACTCCTATCTATTCCCTTTACAATAGAGTCCCCTATCACTATAGCTCTCCCACTCTTGTTTGCACCCTTCTGTGCAGCAGAGCCACCCACGGTGCCATGAACCTGGCTGCTGGTGCCTTCCCCTGGTAAGTCATCTCCCCCAACAGTTTCCAAAATGGTATATCTGTTTTGGAGGGAGATGACCGCGGGGGACTCCTGCACTACCTTCCTGCTCTTGCCTTGTCTCTTGGTCACCCATTCACTATCTGTCCTAACCCTTACCTGCGGTGTGACCAACTCACTAAATGTGCTATCCACAACATTCTCAGCAGCGCGCATGCTCCAGAGTGAGTCCATCCGCAGCTCCAGTGCCGTTACACGGTCTGTCAGGAGCTGCAGCTGGACACACTTCCCACACTCTTAGTAGTCAGGGACACTGGAAGCATCCCTGACTTCCCACATGGCACAGGAGGAGCATGACATTGTTCCGAGCTCTCCTGCCATGACTTAACCCTTAAATTAATTTACTTACTAAAATTTACTTAAACACAAAACAGCTACTTAGTAGTTCGCTGCCAATTAAACCAATCTAAAAGTCAGTCTAAAAGAGTTATACTTACCAGTCGAACAGCCAATCACTTAACAGCTTGGCTGTGACATCACCTCTCGATTTCGCACCGCTCTATCTTTGTCTGCAACTGGTTGGGCTGGTCTCTGGGCCTCCGTCTCCTACTCTCGCACTCCTTATCAGCTGCTCTAGTGTCAGCACTGGTAGGAAAAACAAGACAAAACATCACCTGCCACCCCCGCTTGCCCGATCTCACCCACTTACCAAACTCATAAATGCCACTCTATGCTGCTGCACTCCGTGCTCTACACGAGCTGCCTCTTTTTTTCTATTATTTCGTGTTTTGCCCGCGGGAATTCCTCGAGAAGAATTTCTGCCCAAATATCTCAGCTGGAGTAATTCCAATCTGGGCACTACACTTTTGGAAGGCCTTGGAGAGTTTGCAGAGGAGATTTACTGGACTCGGAGCAGGGATGATCGACTTCAGTTATGTGGAGAAATTAGAGAAGCTGGCCTTAGAGCGGAAAGGTTCGGGGAGATTTAATAGAGGTGTTCAAAATTATGAAAGATTTTGACAGAGTAAATAAGAAGAAACTGTTTCCACTAGCGGGAGTGTCGGTAATCACATGACACAGATATATGGTAATTGGCAAAAGAACCAGAGGGCAGGTGATGAGAAAAATTGTTTAATCAATGAGTTGTTATGATTTGGAATGCACTGCCTGAAAGGGTGGTGGAAGCAGATTCAATAGTAATTTTCAAAAGGGAATTGGATATATACTTGAAGGGGAAAAATTTGCAGGGGTATGGGGAAAGAGCAGGGAAGTGGGACTAATTGGATGGCTCTTTCAAAGGGTTGGCACAAACATGATGGGTTGAATAGCCTCATTCTGTGCTAAATGATTCTATGAACTTCAATAGGGAAGCCTTGGACTTTTAAATTTTAGATCCCTCAAATGCCATTCACAGTGCTGGATGCCTTGGACACACAGGAGTCCCCTGTGCCTAGCATTGCTAAGGTGCAAATAGTGGGAATTACCTTGTATAATGCAATTCTTTTATTTGCTTGATAGAAAATAGGTACGGGAGCAGGCCATTTGGCCCTTCGCGCCTTCACCACCATTCAATATGATCATGGCTGATCATGCAACTTCAGTACCCCACTCCTGCTTTCTCCCTATACCCCCTGATCCCTTTAGCCGTAAGGACCACATCTAACTCCCTTTTGAATATGTCCAACGAACTGGACTCAAAACTTTCTGTGGTAGAGAATTCCACAGATTCACAACTCTCTGGGTAAGAAAGTTTCTCCTCATCTCGGTTGTAGATGGCTTACCCCTTATCCTTAGACTGTGACCACTGGTTCTGGACTTCCCCAACATCGGGAACATTCTTCCTGCATCTAACTTGTCCAATCCCGTCAGACTTTTATATGCTCTATGAGATCCCCTCTCATTCTTCTAAATTCCAGTGACTATAAGCCTAGTTGATCCAGTCTTTCTTCATATGTCAGTCCTGCCATCCCGGGAATCAGTCTGGTGAACCTTTGCTGTACTCCCTCATATGGCCCTCCCTTTTGTGGGCCAGTATTTCATGCACCTTGCCCCCTCCAAATCTGATGTAAATTCTGACATGCGGAGTAAGGAGCAGGGACCTGGCGTAACCGAGCTCTGCCTCAATTTCCACCCCTGCCTGCTCAGACAATAGCATGGAAATTTGACCTATTCATATCCCCAAGATGCGCCAAAGCTCTTTGCAGCCAATTAATTATTTTTTAAGTGTAGTTATGTGCAAGTGTAATTAATTATTTGTGGGCAAATGCAGCAGCCAATTTATGCACAGCAAGGTCCCATAAACAATAATGAGACAAATGACCAGTTATTCTGTTTATGAGTATGTTGGTTAAGGGCCAAAACACTGGGAGAACTCCCTCCGGTTCTTCAAAAAGTGCAATGGAATCTTTTACATCCAGCTGGACCGATTTAACATCTCATCCTAAAGACGTGAAAGGTGCTACATAATGCAAGCTCCTCTCTTACTTTCTTACATACATTTTAAAGATTCAATAATAACGATTTAAAAAGTATTTACCAGAAACAGAAGATCTGACAGAATTCTCTCTTTGCTACATTTTTCTGTGAAGGAAATTATTTTATGAGTCAGCAGGCCTGCTCCCCATGATTTTCCTTCCCTTAATTTAAATGGATGGTCCCTGAAATGTCCTGATATACACAGCAGGCAGGTGAAGTTCCCTGCCGGTCATGCAAACTCAGAAAATTACCCCCATTTGACATTATGATTCCTTATTACATCAATTTCTTGAAATGAATTTCACAGAGATTCTC
Source organism: Pristiophorus japonicus (assembly GCF_044704955.1). Lineage (NCBI taxonomy): Eukaryota > Metazoa > Chordata > Chondrichthyes > Pristiophoridae > Pristiophorus > Pristiophorus japonicus. The sequence continues at coordinate 4,384 of NW_027254026.1, forward strand.
ATTTCACTGAAATTGTAATGTTCTACTCTTCCATTGCCAGTGTTACAATCCTGATGCATTTCTGGGTATTACTGAGATGAGATATTTGAATCTTTTAAACCGATTATCTTACCATTAAATGACTCAGCTTGCCAAGATGAAAATGTAACTTATAAATCCAGATTTTCTGCTGATATGCTTATTCTATTTAGCATTTTTTTGAGTCTGAAAAATAATAGAACACAAATAGGGCATAACAGAGCAGAAATATAACAAAGCAAAACACTGCAGTTGCTGGGGATCTGTAACAAAAACAGAAGATACTGGAAACACTCAGCTGGTCATGCAGTTTCTGTAAAGCAAAGCACATGAAGGTTTTATACATAGCTCTTGATCTGAACTGAAAGATAGTACTGATGAATAGTTGATCAGAAGGATCAGAATAAAGGAAAGAGGAAAAAAACATATACACAAGAAAATAAAAAAATGAGCTGTAAAGTGGAGATCAGGAGATGGTTAAATGTCAGAAGTGATAATAGCGTAAAACAAAAGGATGCATGATTAGAGAAATGATTAGAGAAATATAAGAACACAAAAACATAAGAAATAGGAGCAGGAGTAGGCCATGGGATCTTTTACATCCATCTGAGTAGTTTAACATCTCATCTGAAAGACGGACCTCCGAGAGTGCAGAACTCCCTCAATATTGCACTGACGTGTTAACATAGAAACATAGAAAATAGGTGCAGGAATAGGCCAATTGGCCCTTCGAGCCTGCACCATAACCTAGGTTATGTGCTCAAATCTCTGGGGTGAGGCAAAAACCCACAGCCATTTGCATCAGACTATTTCCATATCAAGACACAGTCCCATTTACCTAAATAATCGAACTTGTGCGCAGATTGGCAAGACTACCACTTAGGGACCCTCATACATTTCTGGGGGTATGGATGGAATTCACCAGCTAAACTGCAGTCTATCAGTACAGAGCACCGATAAAACTTCCTGATGTTTGTCTAAACCTACCAGTTCCCAATACTGAGAGTGTCATAATGGGTTAATGTGGTCCTAATCTTCCATTGATAAGCATGTTGTCGTGGAGCCACTGGACCCCAAAGGGACTCTGCTTACTTCCCTCCTATCTACCTCCAACCTCCCCAACATGGAAGATAGTCAGTCATTAGCCATAGAGAGGTTTGAAAAAAGCCTATGTTTAGGACTCATGTTCCAGAAAGGCCAGGCTGCCTACATCCTGCCTAGAATCAGGATCAGGATGCTGTCCATTTCCAGTATTTCCAGATCATAATCAGATTTTCCCATAGATTACAATTAAAAAAAAACTTTTGGAAAGTGTTGAATCTACAGGAAAATCTGATCATGATCTGAGAACATAAAAGAAAGGTAATATCCTGAACTGGATTCACCAGGACGGGAGAAGGATAGCTCAAGGTAGCTTGCAGAAAAGACTTCTTGAAACATGGGTCCTATATGTAGTCAGAATCAGATAAATAGCACTTTTTTTCTCATTGCTTATTTTGTAATAGTGAGGAGTGAGCAACTATCGCGAGAGCTGACCGGCTACAAAAGGCAGTGGCACAGAACGGGAGAGCCGCTGTTCGGGAGGAGCTATCTGCAGCAGCGCCAAATGGACCTGCGTGGGTAAGAGACAAAAAGTAAAAAGAATCAAAATTGAAATGTGTTGTCACAGCCAAGCAGGTAAGTAATTGACTGGTTGGTTGGTGAGTATTTCTCTTTCTTTTTTTAAAAACCTTGGACATTGGTGTAAGTTGGGAGCTGCAATTAAATAGATAAGTGATATTTATTATCTAAAAATCCTAATTAATTAAATCAGCTGATTGCTGAGTAGTGGCTGGGTGTGTGTTGCTATGGTTTAGAGTTTATTTCTGCTTGATAGTTCCAAGTCTAACTAGAGGGACAGCAGGGCAGCTCAGTCTCGTGGAATGCACATCCCTGTGGCATGTGGGAAGTCCTGGATGCTTCGCGCATTCTGGACTACCATGTGTGCAGGAGGTATCTCCAGCTGCACCAACTCGAACTCCGCGTTTCAGGGCTTGAGTGGCAGCTGGAGTCACTGCGGTGCTTCCGCGAGACTAAGAGCTACATGAATAGCATGTTTCTAGGGATGGTCACTCCGCAGCTTAAGAGTGTGCAGGCAGAGAGGAAGTGGGTGACCACCAGACTGAAGAGGAGGAATGGGCAGGTAGTGCAAGAGTCCCCTGAGTCCATCTCGCTCTCCAACCGGTATTCTCGTCTGAGTACCGATGGGGGCGATGGTGCCTCCGGGGAGTGCAGCCAGAGCTAAGTCCACGGCACCACGGGTGGCTCAGCTGCACCGGGGTGGGGGGCAGGGAGGAAGAAGAATGGAAGAGCTAGTGGTAGGGGATTCAATATTCAGTGGAGCAGACAGATGTTTCTGTGGCAACACATATGACTCCAGCCTGCTATGTTGCCTCCCTGGTGCCAGGGTCAAGGATGTCACCGAGCGGCTGCAGGGCATTCTGGGGGGAGAGGTCATGGTCCATATCGGTACCAATGACATAGGTAGAAAGAGGGAGGATGTCCTGCAGGCAGAGTTTAAGGAGCTAGGAGAGAGATTAAAAAGCAGGACCTCTGTGATGTATGTAGCACTCAAATCACTGACTCCACACAGTCTGGTGTTGTAGTAACTGCTGTGACCTTGGTCCTTTATTGTGTAACTCCAGAGTGCCCCTCAGGTGTGGTGGGCAGCCGTTTATACTCTGTCTTGCAGGTACTTTTGGGTCTCCCACCACAGTGCCCCTTGTGGCGCACCATTGTAACTATACATTTAATGTACATGGACAATACATAATATCTCACTCCCCCACCGCAGTTCCAAAAGCAAATTGCCGGTAACCTCAGCCTTGTTCGTCCTGGTTGATTTGTGAGTGTGAGTCCATGAACATCCACTTCCCTCTTCCCCTCCATGTAGAGATTATGCTTGCGATCCGGTGCAAGTATGTGGAATTTGCAGACCTTACATGGCTGATCCTTACAAGTACACAAACATAATCTCCAGTAGAAAGCAGGTACACATAGACAGTACATTTGTATGATACATATAGATGCGTTGAAGAGTTATATCAATCAAAAGGTTGCAGGTACACTGAACAGTTATTAAATCCCAGCTCCACTGGGTGAGGTGTGGTGGCGGCATACTGTCCCTTTTTGCCCGAGGTAATGGGCTGCTCTGAGACAGGGTATGGCAACTAGTGCGTTGCCTCTGTTCTGAGAAAATAGTTGCCTTTGCGGCTTGTCTGCAGCCGCTGAACAATTGCATAAATCACATAAAATCAGAAATCGCATTAATCCATTAGTCATATTAGTCACAGATCCATTAACCCTTTTAACTGTGCATTGTGATATTAACTCTTTTCACCAATCATATCAATCATTTTAATCACAGTAATCAGTTTAGCATCAAAATATTAACTCTTGTCATAAATCACGTCATCATACAAATCGCAGTAATCATTTTGACTCATTCTTGCCCTTACAAAAGTTTCTTTGTGGGGACCGCCAATGGTCCCTGGATACATTTCCCTTTTAAGACGCCATTTTGTTTTTCCCACGAGGTTTCTACTGGGCGCCGCCATTTTAGGTGCTCTGCTGGTGCCTGCCTGCCTCTCTCTGCAGAACTCTGCTGCCACGAGGCTCGCCGCCATCTTGAACTTGCTGTGCTGCTGCCTGCTCTCCCTCTCTCTCTCTCTCTCTCCGCCACACTCTGAATGCACCTGGGAGCCGCAAAGCAATGGCCCCCGCACCGCCGCATCCTCCGGAGCACCCCACGCAGCTGACCTTTTTGCCCAGGAGCCGCCACACACACACACGTCCTCTGGAGCTGACCTCCTCACTGCCGCAGCCAATCCTGGACGAGCCCTGCTCCTCGGAGCATCGTCCCTCACGATGTCGCTGAACGAGTCCCGCTCCCGAAACTGCCGATTCACCGAATCTCCCGCTGCAAGCCCCGCGAACGACCGCCTCTGCCTGCGGGCTGACAGTGCCTGCTGGAGCAGCCCATCAAAGCCCTTCTCTCTTCTCCAGCTCGGTCGGTGCTGCTGCTGGTTCCAGCGCCTCTTTATCACTCTCAGACTTTGCAGGGGAGAGTCGACGGCCAGCACTGCTCTGCCTAACCCCACACATGCTTCCTTCGCTGCCATCCGATCCGAAGGCCTGCTCTGCCTGTGAACACAGGGGACAGTGATCTGTGGAGGAATGAAGTCTTCCCAGCTCCCACGGACCGTCCCCATCCATCTCCTGCCAAGTAGCATCGGCCCATCACCTGCAATGATCCACAAAGGTAAACCGTGCATCTCGCCACCGTGAGATACCTGCACATCCGCTCTGCCAAGAACAGGTATCAGTTCCTTGGTGTTGGTGCACAGCTTCGCCGTGACTGGGACCAGCTTGGGTCGTGCAGCTGGGTTGATCCACAGTTTATCAAAAGTTTCCTGACTCATCAGCGACTGACCCGATCCCGTGTCCACTTCCATACCCACTGGGACTCCGTTAATCTTGACTTCCATAATCACTGGGGCCGATTCGCCGCTACATGTATACAGTCCAAACGCATCATCTTCTTCTACCTGGGGCTGGGATGCCCGTCGAGCCAAACCGCAATGCTCCTCGCTGGATAGCAGATCATCTATCATCTCCTCAGCCACACGGTGAGTCGTGCTTCTTTTGCACATACGCTGAAAGTGGCCTTTCGTGTGGCAGGTATTGCACATATACTCCGCAAACCTGCACCGGTGAGCCCCATGGTTTCCTCCGCAGTGCCAGCACAGTGCTATTCGATTAGCCCCCCTCGGCGGACTCTGAGTTCCAGGACCCTGAGGTCTGTGCTCTCTGCCCTGGGCAGAGCCACGTTCTGCAGTTTTGTCCGTGACAGGCGCTATCCTGTGAATAGTACCTGCCGGGTTCGAGACTGTGTGGATCATTTGCTTGGTGCTGCAAGTCGAGGTCATAAATGCCCGGCTAATGATGATGGCTTGCTGCAGGCTGACTGTAGGTTCAGTAGATAGCAGCTTGTGAAGGAGACCCTCATGGCCAATCCCCATAACAAAGGCGTCTCGCAACGCCTCGTTAAGGTGTGTGCCAAAATCGCATGGCGCCGCAAGTCTCCTGATGTCCGCAACATATTATGTGACATCCTGGCCCTCAGGTCTGCAGTGGTGGTAGAATTTGTGCCTGGCCGTGAGGATGCTCTCCTTCGGTTTCAGTTGGTTACGAATGAGTTCAATCAGCTGCTCATATGACTTGTCCTTGGCGCTCGCGGGTGCCAGCAAATCCCTGACGAGACGGTAAACCTCATTGCCACAACTGGACAGCAATGTCGCCTTACGCTTCTCTATCAGTGCGTTCGTGTTCCCTGTCAGGTCGTTTGCTATAAAATAGTACTCGAGCCTTTCCATAAAGGCATCCCAGTCATTACCCTCTGTGAAATCCTTTAGCGTGCCCAAAGTAGACATGGTTGAGTAAAGAGCTCGTCCATGTCCTCGTCGCCAATTTGTGATGTATGTAGACCTCAAATCACTGACTCCACACAGTCTGGTGTTATAGTAACTGCTGTGACCTTGGTCCTTTATTGTGTAACTCCAGAGTGCCCTT